>NC_081546.1:15350647-15417006 GCF_901000735.1 Corylus avellana
TTCTTCTTCCTAGATCTTTTTTTTTTTTTGCTTCTCTTCTTCTTCTCTTCTCCCTTTCTTTTTCTTCTTCTCTTCTCCTTTTCTTTTTGTTCTCCTTCTTCTGCCTAATTTCTTCGATCTGCCATGGAGAGAAGGAAGAGGAGAGAGAGAGAGTGTGGGAAAAATAAATGAGGAGGGAAGAATAAAAAGAGGAAAAAAGTGGAGGGAAAATAAGAAGAGGGAAAATTTTCAAAATTCCGGCCTTTTTTTTTTTTTTTTTTGACGTGCAATATTTAGAGCATCGGAAATTTCTGACGCGCCAAACCGGCGCGTCAGAATTTTCTGACTTGCCAAACTTGGTGCGTCAGAAATTTGGTGCGTCAGAAAATTCTGACGCACCAAGTTTGGCAAGTCAGAAAATTCTGACGCACCAGTTTGGTGCGTCAGAAATTTGGCGCGTCCGAAAATTCTGACGTGCTATTTTTTAGCACGTCAGAAAATATTTTCTGACGTGGCAAAAATTATGTACTATTTGCCACGTCAGAAAATATCAATTTTTTTGTAGTGATAGCAGTCTACTAATAACATTATAGATTAAATGATCTTGGATATCTCATTTATGTTGCAATCTTTATTTTTTTGAAGAAAAAAAAAAACCATCTAAACTTGTGACAATTAGGTGGGAAAGAAAACCAAAACTTAATAGGTATTGGGAGTTGGGACTAATACAGAGAAGGTCACACGAGTCCATTGGAATAAACCCCACCAAGAAGGCCCATGAAGCTATTCAAGTAGGTCTCCACAACAAGCCAGTATCAGCCTTAATTATATGATTCAAATCAATCTATTTTTGCCTATGATATCCCAAATCTCTGGATGGAAGGGTATTGGTAATCAACCAAGAATCCCATGATATAAGGGTGCAAATTGCAGCTATGATTCATTGGTCAAATACAATTCAACTGAGTAAGCCTCAAGGGAGATAAAAGGGGGAAATTGAACCAGGTATGTGGATCTCTTCTAGATAAAAAAAATTCTTACTTGCTTTCCATATGTTTTCTCTAAAAGAAAGCATATAAACTTGCTTTTGGCAAAATGAAGTCTTAGCTTCATTCTCATTGTATATATAGGCAAAGAGTTACAATTGTAATAAAGTTTGACAAACCCAAACTTGATACAAACTAGGAGAACTAATACAATACAAACAAGTAGAACAAATACAACTAGAAAACTAAAAGGGAAGAGATAAAAACAACTATAAGGATAATACTAGAGATAATGCTAGAGATAAGGATAATGGTAGAGAACTATAAGGATAATGCTAGAGAGTGGTTTGGATCTATTTGGATTCAAAGAGTGAATCCAAAATAGACTTTGTTGGTTCCTTAACAGGCCCCCTCAAATGAATAGGAGAGGGAGTGACCATGAGTTTGTCTCTACGGAAAAGAAAACGAGAGGAGGTAAAACCCTTTGTGAAGATATCAGCACATTGGTCTTGAGTTGGAATGTAGCAAGCACTGAGATCTTTGTGAAGAATTTTCTCACGGATGAAGTGATAGTCAAATTCTATATGCTTGGTACGAGCATGGTAGATGGGATTTGAAGCTAAGGCAATAGCTCCTATGTTATCACACTAGAGTACAGGAGGATCATGGAGAGAAACTTGCAATTCTTTGAGTAGCATTCGAAGCCATGAGAGCTCAGCAGCTGTGATGGCCATGACATGATATTCAACTTCTGTAGACAACAGGCTGCTTCTTAGCATGCCAAGACACTAAGTTGGAGCCGAAAAAAATACAATACCCTGTGGTGGATCTGCGATCTAGAGGATCCCCTGCCTAGTCAGAATCACAGTATGCTTGAAGCTGAAAAGGACCTGGAGTGAAGTGAATGCCATGATCTGGTGTGCCTTTAAAGGTACCTTAGGACTATTTTAGCAGCCTTCATATGTTCATTGGTTGTACAATGGAGAAATTGGCACAATTGGTTGACAGTATATGCCATGTCAGGTCTTGTAAGTGTGCAATATTGTAGAGCTCCAATGATATGGAAATAGGTTGTGGGATCTGGTAGGGGATCACCATCAAGCTTGGTGAGCTTCTTGCTTGAAGTGTAGGGTTTGGCATAGGGCTTTGTTCCAAGCATCTGCACACGATCAAGTAAATCAATAATGTACTTTCCTTGATTTAGATGTAACCTATATTTGTCACGAACGACATGGATGCTTAGGAAGTATGTGTAATGACCCCGATGGGCAAATCAATTAACTAGTAATTGACCCCATGGTTCGTCTCCTAGCCCTATTCCTCGCGGGACAAGACTCAAGGATTTCAACCTTTCTCGTTGAAACGAGAAAATCTCAGCGGAAGACTTTCGAAAACTATAGGAAATAAAGAGCAATAAATTTAACATCCACACAACATGTACCAGAGTAAATATAAATCCTCATAATATAAAGATAACCATCAATGGTGCCGGTCATCAGACCGTCATCAAAATAGGATTACAAACCATGACATAATGTCATAACATTGTTCCAACAAAAGATCAACATATCAAATCCTAGATCTAAACTTAAGTAAGGCTAACGAGATTAAAATCTTGATCATATCATCATTGGCAGTTCCTCCATCCTTCTACATAGACTTCAATCAAACTGGGTCCATATCCTCAAAATGACCCGAATCAAGTCCTGAGCTATCACCCAAGTCGGCTCCAACGGCATCCTCTTCTAGGGTAGCTAAACCGCGCAGATATTCATAACGATAGGGGAAAACATAAATAAAAAAGGGGCAAGTCTAAGACTTAGTGAATATTAACGCAAATAATGTCTATGCCAGTTTAGTAATGAACTCCATTTTCATAAGGCAAGAAACAGTTCCATATGACAGTTTTTATCAAAAATGTGGTATAGATATATGATATATGCATATGATATAGAGTGACAGTTATAGTTCAACAGTATGGTCTACCCGAGATATTACCCATTCCCAGCAAGGTTGGTGCTGTCTTGAGGGACCTGTAATACAATGCCGGTACCCCAGCCATTGTACGCTATGTACATAACACTAGTAGCACAATCGAGTCCGACCGTGGGTGGCCCACACCGCTAATGATGTTCGTCCTGTCGTAACCTAGCCATTTGGGAATGGCTGCACCAGGTCACAAAACCATTGGATCCAAAGCCCACATAACACTCATACATTTGACCATAAAGCTAAAATGTATAGTAAGTCCATGTCCATTATACCATACGTACCGGTGTACCATGTCATACAATACAAATTATCTTCTCTGTATTTTACACGCATGCTTTTACAAGTCACACTTTCTTAACATATTCAGCACAACATTTTTCTCAAAATGCTAGAGTTCATGTGCATCAAGTATAAATTTGAGAGTTGCAAATATGCATGTTTTTGGTACACAAAATAGTTGTGTAGTGCATGGAAAACAACAATGAGCATTATGTGAGTTAAGACTCACCTGGGTCATATAATGTCTCAGAGTATTCCAAATGATCCGGGTTCTCCAAATCTATGGAAAACCTTATATTAGTTTTATTTCTATCAAAACGACTCTAAAACAAGAAAATAGGAGCTATCGGACAGCTGGTTAAAATAAAGTTTTCTGTCACACTCTGAACTGTACGTCTGGGATCGGGACTGTACGTCCGCTTTGATTTTTTTGGGAGAACCTCATTTTGTCCACTCGTCCTCCTATTCTCCATAACCAAATTCTAAGGCTATCAAAGGGCTTCCTAAGGTCTCCTAACTCAAAACAACGTCTCCAAGCAAACAAAATCATGCAAAGTCAAGACAACGCCATTCTAACAAGATTTAAAGCATAACCAAAGCTAAAGCTAAACTAACAACTCAAACAACAACTAAGACAATGTTTAAGCAGCATAACGACGTAAAAACGAGCTAGGCTCTTGAAGCGAAACTTCAAGAACTTCCCTTTCGTTAGCATCAAACGCTCACAATCTCACAAAACACTCACAAAGGGGTTTCTCGCAGCCTGGGAGCAAGAGAGAGGTGTGAAAAACTGAAGGGGTCGGGGGTATTTATAGTTGAGGGGCTCTACCAACTCTTCAAAAAAGAAGCAAACGTCGGCAAACCCTAGCGTACGCCTGGTACTATTTTCATTGTGGTCCAAAGGCTGCCTCGTATGTCTTAGTATTATCCAAAGGGTATTCCAAAAGTAGTGTACGTTTGTTTGGTCCCGCGTATGTCCGTGTACTATTTGCATAGCGTACCTACTGTGGTCCCCCCAACGTACGTCCAAGTTACTAACAGAAGTGTACATCCATTAACCCTAACGTACGTCCGGTCCAAAAGTCCAAATTACCCTTCTAGTGTCCTTAGTGACCCAAAGCCCAAATTATTCCCCTAACTAAGCTACCTAAGCTTAGTTAATTATTTAGGTCACTACAGTATAAAAAGCAACCAAGATCTTTAAGCTTAAATTCCATTTGAAGGCCGTGGATGAGAGACTCCATGATAGATGAATCTGTGCCTGTTACTATGATATCATCAACATATATCGGTATGTAAAATTGAACAGAACCTTGATGAAGCATAAAAAGAGAGGTGTCTACTAGGGATCCTACAAAACCAAGATGGAGAAGAGCTTGTGACAATATGTGAAACTAGGCTCTTGGGGCTTGCTTTAGACCATAGAGAGCCTTCTTGAGCTTACATACATGATCTGGAAAAGCTGCATCAATAAAACCAGTAGGCTGCTCCATAAGGACTTCTTCATTTAAGTGACCATGAAGGAAAGCATTGGAGACATCCAATTGTTTAAGGGGCCAATTGTAGTGGATTGCTAAGGACAATAGGATCCGTATAGTGGCTGGTTTGATAACTAGACTGAAAGTTTCAATGTAGTCAATACCATCTCTTTGTTGAAAACCCTTAGCCACTAGTCTTGCCTTGTATCTTTCAATAGTGCCATCTAATTTTTCCTTTAGCCTAAAAGCCCACTTGTTTTTGATGATGTTTCAATGTGGTGGTCTAGGGCAGAGAGACCAAGTACCATTATTAGCCAAAGCTTGAAATTCACTTTCCGATGCAGCAAACCATTTAGGGTTAGAGACAGCCTGAGCAAATGTAGTAGGGACATAAGGCAATGGTGTGGCATGAAAGGATTTTAGTGGATGCTTGGTTGATTTTAAGGATAGGAATAACTAATAGTTGGGAAAAGACTTTGGTTTGGAGTTTCCAGTCATAGATCTTGTGACAATATGAGGAGAGGCTGGCTCAGTAAATGCATGTAAAAGCTGAAGTAGGGATTGATCTAGGTTAGGATAGGCTCAGGGTTAGGTGGTAGCAATTCGGTAGTAGGGGTAGTCAAGGGAGTAGAGGGTTCAGATGTTGGTGAAGAGGAAGGCCTTGAGGAGAGAGGGGAAGCAAGAGTGTTTAGGACAGGTACTTGTGTTGGGGAATGCAAGGTGATTGGGGATGAGGTGTGAACAGTAATAGAGTCAAAATTATTCACAGAGTAAAAATAAAAGGAACAAGAAGAATACTTGTAAGGGAAGGATCTAATCCGTTGGAGGATGAAGATGCTGCTCTATTCTGTGCAGAAAACACCAATTCATCAACAATAACATGTCTAGAGACATATACACGATTAGAGCTGGGATCAAGAGACTTGTAACCCTTTTGGTGAGTACTGTATCCAAGAAAGATGCATTGTTTGCTTCTGAATTCCAATTTGTGTTTAGCATAGGGCCTTAAGAACGGATAACAAGCACAACCAAAAGTTTTTAAAAAGGTGTAGTCTAGTTCCTTATTGTAGAGTTTGGTGAAAGGACTTGAATTTTGAAGAGTTAGGGTAGGCAATCTATTGATGAGATACACGGTAGTACTGACAACTTCAACCCAATATTTTGAAGAAAAGTAGGATTGAGTTAGAAGACTAAGACCAGATTCAATGATATGCCTATGTTTTCTTTCTGAAACTCCATTTTGTTGAGATATATGTGGACAGGTGACTCGATGAAGAATACCATGTGTTGATAGAAATTTAGTAAATTTATGAGAGGTGTACTCACCACCCCCATCTGTTTGAAGTTGTTTGACTTTAAGGGAAAATAGATTTTCTATCAAGCACTTGAATTTAACAAAGGTTTCAAAGACATCTAATTTGAGTTTAAGAGAAAATAACCAGGTGTATCTAGAGAAATCATCAATAAAAATAACATAGCATTTGCTTCCATTGATTGAAGATAAAGGAGAATCCATACATCACTATGAATAAGCTCCAATGGAGAAGTGGTGACACGACTAGACTCAACGAATGGCAACTTTTTGCTCCTTCCTAATTGACATGAAACATAAATAGACTGCTGGACTTAACTAAAGACACTAGAAGATAATAGTTGTGAAGAAGATGCTGTGAGATTTGATGACTTGGATGCCCTACGCAGTTGTGCCAAACTAAAGAAGACACCTTGATCCAAATTTGTGTATTAAATGCTCTTACTTTATTTCTGGTGAAATGTTGTAGCCTTAATGGGTACAGACCATCTTCACTTGCCCCTTGCAGGAGGATCCTCCTTGTGAGGTTGTACTTAATCAAGAATAGGTATCAGTTCGTTTAAAATGGCAATTATTGTCATGGCAAAGTTGACTAATTGAAAGTAAATTTGTTGTAGCATCAGGACAATGTAAGATATTTTTGAGATGTAGGAGTTGATTTGAGCTAAGAAAAGAGGAAGATCTAGTGTGGGAGATACCAAGTCCACTACCATTACCTATTGCTACTGTCTCATCACCTTGATATGGTTGCTGCAGAGTTAGATTCTCCAAGTCAATAGTGACGTGAGTATTGGCTCCACTGTCAGCAAGCCATTCATCTTCATCTTGTAGATCGTTGGATTGGGAAACCATTGCAACAAGCTTAGATGGTGGATGTCATCCTTGGAAGGCATAATCCATGCGATGAAAGCAGTCCAATGCTTGATGATTGGAGCGGCCACATATCTGACAATGAGGTTTGTTGGATGAGAGGATACCAAGTTGAGAATTTCTCCTTTGAGTCTAGTTACTGGGAGAATTTATTCTTGGAGTGTAGTTGCTGGAGCTTCCAGTAATAGTTTTTCCTTGGGAGAAGCAAGGGTTGGGAGTATACCAGGAGATCCGTTGAAAGTCTTCTTTGAGGGATAGGAATTTCTGTAATTGGAGAAAGTTTTCCTTTGATTGTTGTTGAATCTCTACTTGTAACTTGGCTTCTAAGCAGTCATGGCATAGGGTTGTGGTTCGACAGTGGTAGCTTGATGTTCAAGGCGTTGGTCGTGTCCAAGTAATTCAGACTGAAATTCTTCAAGAGACATAGTGGCATTCTTTGTTATCATGGAGTAGGTCATGACAAAAGAATTGTAGGTGGAGCTTAATCCACCTATGATGTAGGATACAAGGTCATTGATGAGTGCCAAATTTTGCATATTTGGACCCCTTCATTTGCATTTGCTAAGCCTTTAGCTATGTTATTTTTTGATGTTTTGGTTAGTTTTGGTGTTTTAGTGTTTTGTAGGTTGCTAAGGGAAAAATGCAACTCATTCCATCAATTCTGGGGTATAAGACACTTTGGGGAGCATTGGCAGCAAATTTGGATCAAGCGATTATTCGCACTCAACAAGTCCCACTAAAAAGGACATATCTAGAGTTGTAGAGCTCGAATTGAAGTGATGTTAGTGTCATTGGAAAGCTAACTCAAAGATCTACAAAGTCATGTTAGGATTTACAAGTCTAATGGGAGAAGAATGGCTGACACGTTGACTACCCTCGAGACTATAAAATATAATCCAAGCGATCACAAGAGTTGGCTAATTCCGAAGGTAGTGCGCTTGACCGCACATTTAGTGAGATCGTGCGCACATGCATCCTCGAAAGTGGAAAGTGATGCACGAGTGCGATCGAGCGCACCTCGAGTGCAATCGAGCGCACTCGTCCAACCTGGCAGCATTGAAACCCTAAAATTAGCTTATAAATATCATTTTTTTTTCTATTGTAAACATACGGAGACGCGCCGAGGGCACCGTACTTTGTCAAAATTTGTGTTTTCTGGGTTTTTGGAGCTTTGAACTCCAATTCTATTGTAAGTTTTATGTTTTTCATGATGGCAATTCAATTTGTTATTGTTTTTGTTATCATGAGAGGCTAAAACCTTCAACTAAGGTTGAAGATGAAGCCTCGTCATTGATAAACATTCATGTTCTAGTCATTTTATGTATACAATGTGATTTTTAATTACATTGTTGTTCAAAGTCAATTCAATTGTTTGATTAATCTCATTTGATTGAATGTTGTTCTTTCATTCATGCTAAATTTTATATTCGTTGTGTTTCATCTAGGGGTATATTGAATGATTAGATTGAGCCTAACATCCATTGTGATCTACGGATATAGTGGATGATTTGATCTCAATTAAATATTTGTTGTGATTCTTTTAATGGATGGATTCATCGAATGATTTAATATGCGTGTTTACGACTTTTGAACATTGTATAAACTTTTTGGTTGTCTATTATATGCATAAAATGTAAGAACATGTTGTTTGATTTGTCGAGGCGGATTCGAATAACCTTAGTACTTTTCCATTAATTGTTTTCAAATCATTTAGTTTAGTTTATGTTTTTGCACGATAGAACTATGAAATTTGGAACTAGGTTGAAATAGGGTTAATTTAAATTAGAAAATTGGTTTTTGCAACACAACTCCTTGTGGTTCGACCTCTCACTTGCACACACTTTATTGCAAACAACTCGTGCGCTTGTGAATATAATTAAATTTGTACATCAGTCATCATCGGTGATGGGGCTGCCGGCGATAGTTAGTTGGTCTGCTAGTAATTTTGCACTACAAATAAAAGTAACACATGGATTGTTACCTTGTCTGAGAGTCTGAAGTTGGCGTCTCAATTGAGTGACGTGAGACCTTGATGGAGAAGCATAACAAGTGGCAAGGGTGTTCCATACTTTATTGGAGGTTTTACGCTCATAGATAGAAGGCACAAGTGGAGCAGTTAGAGTTGCAATGAACCAATTGAGAATACATTGGTCTTTCTTTCCCTAGAGAATATATTATCGATTTGAGACATTAGAGGTAGTTTTGTCCGGAGAAGATGGAATAAGCTTTGGTGGGCATGGCTTGGAGCCATCAACAATGCCCATCAAGCTATTGGTTTTGAGGATGGGCTCAACTTGAAAGACCCATCCGAGATAGTTGCTGTCATCGAGCTTGGATTGACAAAGATGTGCAAAGTTGGGCATCATGAAGGATAAAGCGGCAGTGTCGCTGGATTGCGTCATGAGTGCAGCAGGAGGGACACGGCAGTGAGCAAGGGTGCAGCAATTTTGGTTTACGGCAGTGAGCAAGGTTTCTGAGGACAGCAAGGAGAGCTGTGAATTTGCATGGAGAAGAAGTGATTCTGCCGAAGAAGGAGAAGTGGTAGAGAAAGCCCAAAATTTGAGGAGGGTCAAGGATCTTATTAAGAGGGGTATGAACCGTGTGGCTCTAATACCAATGAAAGAAAGCAGATAAACTTGCTTTTGGCGGAATGAAGTCTCAGCTTCGTTCTCATTGTATATATAGGCAAAGAGTTACAATTGTAATAAAGTTTGACAAACCCAAACTTGATACAAGCTAGGAGAAATAATACAATACAAACAAGTAGAACAAATACAACTAGAACACTAAAAGGGAAGAGATAAAAACAACTATAAGGATAATGCTAGAGATAAGGATAATGCTAAAGATAATGCTAGAGATAAGGATAATGCTAGAGATAATGCTAGAGAGTGGTTTGGATATGTTTAGATTCAAAGATTGAATCAAAAACAGACTCTGTTGGTTCCTTAACATGCTCTTCCTTGAAAATCTATTATTGACTTAAGCATCAGAGCGACAAGCTCTTATGCTTACTATTATCAGCTTTGCAAAATATCTCTCATTGGTGTTCACCAATCGGAAAACTGCATCAAAAGTATGTCATGGTGGATGACTTGCATCTAAATATGAGATGGCATGGAAGATGAAGGGAAAGCAATCAACATTGGATACGATGTTGCAAAGTACGAACTGCCATTTACTTACCGACTAATAAACTTTTTGTTACCCAAAAGGTTTAAAGTCCCCTATATGAAGCTGTATAATGGGTTGAAGGATCTAGCCGAGTACCTCGATCGAAACATATAGGGCTCACAAAATCCTCTATGGGAACCAGGTGAAATGGCCTATCGAGCCTTCCCCCTGATTCTTGAGGGGTCGACAAGGCAATGGTTTGCAAACCCTACTGCCTCTAATAACCATCGACCAAGACTCTTGTAAGAACTTTTGTCTTTTAGCCGGTGAAAGCTACAAATTTTTCTACACTTCAATAGGCACTTACACTTCAGTGTAAAAATAAGTGTAACCATTAAACACAATGGTTGTAAATCCTTTAAGAAAAATGCCCATTGAAGACTCTAACTCCGATAATGATATATAGCTTTTGCATTGGCTTCAGATCATTCTTTGGCATCCATCCAAAACACGAATGACCATTCAATCATGCTATTTGAAAATCAAGTGCATCCTCTCATCATCATCACATACATGATGGATTAACTCATCATAAGTTGGTGTTGGCGGAGTCTCACCACTAACAGATAACGGAAGTCACATCCAAAACAAACAAATTTTTTCATTAATTATCATCTGCTTTTAATAGGAGTACAAATGTTCACTTAAATAAATAAACTGACAAAACCCTAACCCTTATATTACATGCTAAAAACTTAATTGCTTTAAAGACGTCACATTCATTTATCACATTTAGCCCTGTGGTGTTAAAAAATTATCCACCCTACTATTTGTCCCTCGTGACAAAAACTTCATGCAGATTGGTGGCTTAACCCCAGCTAGAGCAAGGATAGAAGCAGGCAAAGTCCATATCCCATCTCCACATATCAAACCAGAAGCTACTGCAGGCCCAAAAGCATCTGCCTTGGCCTTGTTTATTTTCTCCCACACGAACAATATTAAGCTTCCAACACACATATCAATGGCGAAATATGATCCTATATACAAAGGTATTGCCATAGCCATTGGAAGTGGAATGAACTGTCGCCACTTCTTACCCGCTAAATCTCTAATAAAATTTATCAAAATGGCTGCACCAAAAAACACATAACAGAGTAGAAGGCATTTCCTTGGTAGACTTGAGAAGCCCTCTACTCCCAGCAAAGCCATGTTACGGAACACAACAGCATTCGGGGCAGGATATTGACTTCCAGGTTGCCCAATGTCATCAAAGGCCTTGTAAAAGAGCCAAAAGACACAAGGGGAAATTATGCAACCCATTGCTGTGCCAATTAGTTGGCTCACAAATATGGAACGGGGTGATGCAAGTGTCAAGTAGCCAGTCTTAAAGTCCTGCATTAGGTCAGAGGCTGTTGAGACAATGTTCATCATAACCCCACAAGCTGCTAGCCCTGCAAGAACTCCACCATGAGAGGCACCAGCCCATGCTCCAATGATAAAGATGGCAAGCTTTCCATACGTGGATGCTAGGGACCAATCAGTGAGCCCAGCACCATATGCATTGCAGAAAGCCAATATGGGTGCAAATATGTACATGACCAATATGTAATACCATTTGAGCTGGTGAAAGATATGTGGAAGAGTGGCTGTAGAGATGGCAGCAGCTATAGCAACATAACCTCCAATGGAAAACCATGCTGGAATTTGATCTTTGAGAAAGAGTTGGGTTCGGCGCTTGTCATCATATGAAACCTGAGAGCTCACATGATCAGAAGAATGGCCTGCAGTGGGAAGATCAGAGCTCACATCTTTTTGCCGAAACTGATGAGACAAACCTATGATGGTTAGACTTAGAACCTTGACGAAGTTATATAGACCATGATGAGAATCAACAAGCACCATTAAAGAATCCATTGGATGTTCCAGTTGGGCCTATATTAAGAGCAAGATGCAAGAAATCAAAGAAGCACTTAATGGGCTGATTCAAGAGATTTGGGCTGATTCTAAAATGGGGCATTCCAAGCTTGGCCCAAAGGGAGATGAAGGCATAATAAATTTGATCCAAGCTATTCATGGAGCAGATTGCACAAAATTTCCTTAGCAATGGCATGGATTAATGGTTGATTATGGCTGATTGACTATCAAATTATATACCAATTAATTGGATGATTCACTTGCCCAATTACATGCCAATTAATTGGTTGATTGACTTAAATCAACCTTAATTTTAGGCTTTTATTAGTTAGCCCTTTTTTACTTTATTTAGTTTCCAATGTTGTAAACCAATTTAATTTCCTTTCCATACTAGGCAGGTACTCTTATTTTCAGCCATGCTCTATAAATAGCATGCACTCTTTGTAATGAGAGGATCATGAATGAAAATTAGAAAAAATGTGAGGCTTGCGCCTTCTTTTGGTTCTTCAAAGAACTTGTGAACTTATCAGGGATTCTTCCTTGTGGCGTTCAAACTTATATACCTTCGGTTCGCGTTTCATTTATAAACGTTGGGTCAATGGTTGTTTCCTTATACCTTTGGTTCGTGATTCAATTATAATCATTGGGTCGATGGTTGTTACTTTATACCTTTGGTTCGCGTTTCATTTATAAACGTTGGGTCAAGGTTTTCTATCAAAATCTGCATTTTAGCTTTCTTGGGTCCGTATTCCAATATTGTTGTTGGGTCTCAAAGCGTGTCGATTGAGGTTCGCATCAGACCATCACCTAGGATCATGGCTATGGCGATAAATACCTGAATAAAGAATACAAATTAAAGTTTTCAACAAACAGAAAAGCCTTCTTGATGGATGAAAATATAGGTGGGAACTTACCCTGTAACCTTGAAGACCATGGAGACTGGTTTCTGGCAGGCCTGCAGAATACCAATCACCCTTTCTTTTTTCTATGAGAGGCCACATCAGACCCCAAGAAAGAATCCCTCCAACCAGCACTGATATATTTATGATATAGGGACAAATCATTCCAACTCCAACATATGTTGCTGAGAAATCAAAATAAAATCTGCAGAACAATCAAGATTTCGTAATAGGCACAACATGATCAATAAGTGAGAACAAGGCTAAGGTGAAGCAAAATTTTTACCAAATGAAAATTCTTCTTTGCATAAAGTAAACTGAAATTTTATTAAGAGCAAACTGAAGGATAATTATATATGTACTTGTATTTATATGCTTTGAGCCCTAATGAAGGGAAGCTTGCAAATCCACAATCGTCTCCAGCAGTATAGAACCATTGGAAGAAACCCCATAAAAAGCTGAAGCTGAAAAACTTGCCCAACTCTCTCACTTGCTTCCTGGAAAAATAGAATAAAAAAGAAAAGATATTCTAAATTTTCATACGGTCCCATTTAACTAGAAACCATTAAGTGTTAGATACGTTACTTTGCTAGTTTGGCTCCTTGAGGAGTGTGGAAGCTGTTGATAAGATAAGCGGTTGCAGTACCACTTGGATATGTGAGTCTGAAGTCTATGACCATAATCTGACACCAAACATCAAACACATCATTGGAGAAAAAGAGCACTATGACCACGTTAATTTCCTTGTGTTCGATAAACCTTTTTTTTTCCGTTTTTATTCATTTATTTATTTTTTAAATCTAATAAATGCCCAAGATTTCTCAAATGCTATACCTTTCGGAGAGGCACCACCGAGAAGAGTCCAAGAAAGCTGACAACAAAGAGAAAGCCGATTATCCATACTAATGATGGGTTTTTGAAATCATGAGTGTTTGTTGATTGTTTGGCAATGCGTTCACTCATTCCAAACAGATAACTTCCAAAACCTCCTGTTAATAGAAATCAATTAAAAGATGGAATTTTCAGTCTACCAGTTTGAGAAACATGAAATTTGTGCAACAATTTTAAACTATCTCCTTCATCCTGGTTTCCAGATTTTTCGACAATTAAACTAACATGTTTTTGAACAAGAAGACAAATAAAAGGGGTTATCACATACCACTGAAGGCGATGCCGGAGGAGGCGACAACGCAGGTCTGGATGACGGTGTTTTCCTGCCTGGTGAAGGGCTGCTTCAACAAGCCGGACTTCCGAAGCAATTTGGTCCACGTCTTCACGAAGAAGAACCCCAATAGACCGGCGGAGACGTTGAGCGAAGGAATGATACCGATGGTGAGGTTGAGCTTCATCACTATGAAGCTAAAGAGTATGCTCAGCACAAAGCTCACCACGAAGGCTCTCACCGTCAGCTGCTTCCTCCACGACGGCACCTCTTGGTTCTCGAACAGCCTCTCCACCGACAACTCTCCCAATTCTTTGTCCTTCCCGTTGTCGTGGTTAACATTTCTATCATCTTCCGGGTCGTAACCGTTCTCCTCCCTCCCATTTTGAGGCATCTTTTTTCTCTTTCTGTTTTCCGAGAAAATGGGTTATGGAGTTGGAAAATTGGGGAGTCTGAAAGTGAATCTCTATTGAGTGAGAGAATATTTTGGTGGGTGCTTTATATATATATATATATATATATAGGGGAAACTTCACTAAGGACCCTCAAACTTTCACCCTTTTTGAAATACCCTTCATGAACTTCAAAATCTCTCAATTTAGTCTTCTGAACTTTCAATTGCTTTCAATTTGGACCCCTCCGTCGGATTTTAAACGTCACATGACATTTATACCCCTGACTTTTGTATAAAATTTCAACTTTTAAAAGTTTTTTTATTTTTTTTTTAAAAAAATCAGGGATATTTTGGTCTTTTTTGAATTTTTAAGGGCTAAAATTAACGGAACGGTCCAAATTGAGAGCAATTAAAAGTTCAGAGGACTAAATTGAGAGATTTTGAAGTTCAGGGAGGTATTTCAAAACAGGTAGAAGTTTGAGGGTCCTTAGTGAAGTTTCCCCTTATATTTATAATGGGATTTTTCTATTCCCACGAAAGAGGCTAGAAATTGCGTATTACCTCTCAAATCAAGGCGTGGAAGGACCGAAGGAGTGATGGATAAGTGATGAATACTACGGTAATCCAATCTAGTCGAGTAGAGTTAAATTTGATTTATTTATTTTTGGACACAAATTTCCTTTAAATTAGTTTAGAAGAAATTTTATTGAACTTACTTTAATAAGTGACAAGTATTATTCAACATCTTTAGATTTCTCAAATATTATTGTTTGGGTTCTTAGGTTAATATAATAACAATAAATAGCTATTAAAAATATTAAAAAAAATGAGGGATATGATACTTAACACTTATCAAAGTCAGTAGGAAAAAATTTCCTTCAAACTGGTTTGGATGAAATTTTGGTCCTTTAATTTTTTAACAAGTTAACACTAAAACTTAATCTATGTATAAGAATGAAGGTAAGATACAATGGTGTGGTCTTTAAGGGATAGTTTTATTGGCTGGATATTACGCTTTGTGAAGTTAAGGTAATTTGTTCGAATCCTCATCTCCTATTTGTTGAGAAATAATCTCACATTGCCTGTGAACAAGACCTTGGGCATGTTTATAAGAAATGAGCAACCGTCTTTTATAGAACCGGTTTTATGAGATGAGTTGGGCCCATGAATTTCTTCATGCTATTTGAGCCTACCATATGACGAATGAGGCCTACACTACTTACCATGTGACAAGGACCAAGAAAAATACCGACTTGGATGTGAGGGAGGATGTTGAGAAATAATTTCACATTGCCTGTGAATAAGACCTTAGACATGTTAAGGAATGTACAACTATTTTTTATAGAACCGGTTTTACGAAATGAGTTAGACTTATGAATTTCTTCACTATTTTCCTCTGTTTGTGCCTACGGAGAGATGCTTGGTGCAAGCATTAAGAAAGAATGACAAAAATTGGTGTCACTATGGCTAAGTAATCGACAATGCCCGTATTATATTGAATTGTTTTCAACAGTGAGGAGTATATCATGTAAGAAGGGAGGCGAACAGAGCGGTTCATATGCTAGCAAACAATGCACTCTCATTTATAGATAAAGTCATTATGATATTGTAATAGCTGAAGGCGCTGTTCAATACTTTTTCATCAGTGCATGACCCTTGTTAGGCTATCAACACATGTAAAAGAGGAGAGAAGCTGCTGTGTGATCGTTGCACAAAAGCCAACTTTTGTGCAAACCACTCAGCATCTGACACATCATCTATTTCAGAAAATTGCAAGAAAAATGCATGTTTGCAAAGTATAGGATTAATTCCCCACACAGCCATTTAGCCACCGTCAGCCTTCGCCAACTGCTGCCAACCTCCACCGATCGAATCGAACCACTGCCCACGCCCACACTCCTCCACCCACTGCCCAACCAGATCTCTCTCCCTCTCTCACTTGGCCAGCATGGGTGGAAGCTGGGTGGCACGCGGCCACCCCCATATCTGGCTAGGGATTGCCCGTGGGCCACCCAGCCACCACTAGGGGTGGTCGAGCGGCTACCCCAAGCCACTGGGGGGTGGCTCGTGGCCACCCCCAGGCCATAGGGGGGGGCTCGCAGCCACCCCTAGGCCATTGGGGGTAGCTCACGGCCACTCCCCAGGCCATAGGGGGTGGCTTGCGGCCACCCCGGCCAATGAAGGTAGCAGCGAACCGCCCCCACCTTTCTCTGCCACCCTCTATATTTATTTTTTTAAAAAAATTAATAAAACCTGATATAATCAGGTGTGGGTGTTTATTTTTTCTGAGGCTGTAGTGCCCCGACTTTACTTAATGAAAGACGAAAGTGAAAATCTCCAATTGCCACTAAGCACTACTATCTCTACCTCAATATCATCAGAGATTATAAATCTCATAGCGGAAAATTTTATTTTTTTCTTATGCATCCCTTACAGAACATATCAGAGCTGATAGCAAGACTTCTATATTAAACAAATTTATACATTGTAATTTACAAGACAAGAAAACACACTTGTCAAAAGTGCCACAGACGGCACATGGGTGAATGTACATCAAAAGTACCTAGAACATGTCTAACTATAGATACATTCCAAAAGATAGGCATCTTCATGATATTCTACAACAAACTAAGGCACCAGAAAGCCTTATCCATAATAACCTAGGCAGGCATATGGATCATCTTCACCATCTTCTACATCTGTATCAACATCTATGTAAATGTGGTGTAATTGTGGTGTTACCACATTTACATAGGCGGATTAATGAGTCCACGGTCTCAATAAGTATAAGAAATACTAACATTTTCAATATGAGCCATCTTTTTCGAAAATATCTCTAACATAGCGATTATAATAACAGCTATGTTAGGTTTTCCAAACATGCTCATTTTTGTATAATCGATAGCTAATAAGATAAGCATTGTGGAGCTATTTTGTAATAAAATCCATTTATCTTTTCTAGACATACGACTTTATATTTATACATATATGCATTTTACTTGCATCTTATAAAATGAATATGCATATAAATATAAAGAGGTTAAACAAATAAATCATATTATTCAATGTATGCAATGCAATCTTTGGCTTTTCCGGCTTTCTAAAGGACTTGAACCTTTCGTTTACGGCTATCAGGAGACACCTTCGGCTCCTCGGTTAGTACCTGGCTTCTTATTTTAACCCGGAAGGCTCCTTCGGCTTCCACCGTTAATATAAGAATACCTATAGTTATACATTCAACTCTAGGAAGACAAAAAGGCTTCTTATTTAACCTGAGAGGCTCCTTTGGCTCCCACCGTTAACAGGAAAACCTTATTACTTCATATTTAATTAATCTCTTATTCCCAATGTTCAACAATATGCAATAACATGTCTCTTAAAATCATTCTTTTGTTCTCATAATCATCTCCTTTCATTTCGCAAATTATTTCAATACATGTGAAAATAATTGAAAGCATATAGTCATGTTATTCATAAAATATTCAGGCTCATGTAATAATCATACTTCGAAAACTTTATAAAATAGTATCAGTCTCAGTAAGTAGTTATACTTACTAAAATAGTATCATGCTCAGTAAGTAGTTATACTTACATTTCACCGTTAAGCCGAATTTCCGCTCTAACTCTTTATTCTAATATTCACTGCATTTGGTACTCCCACGCGCGACCATATATTAGTTTAAAATTACATTTAGAAGGCTAAAATAACGACCTCTTAATTTATCTCTATGCTCTATCCAAAATTGGACAGCATAACGACATATATTTAAAATATTATAATGTCACTTGGGAATCATAACGACTATGTAGCATTACCACATATTTTTATATGGGCATTACTACAGCATTAATGTAATATTTATCTAAAACTTCTAAAATTACTTGGCCAATACCTAATAAAATTTAGGTAACACAATGGCGCATTTGTAATATTTAAAAGGATGATTGAATATAGTATCCTTCCCGAGATATTCAATCACACTTTCCCGAGCAATTTAGACATCATAACAACATAAATTAAATTCTAATAACTAGAATTGATATAAACTAAGAATAAAAGAATTATACCTAGCACTCTCCCTTTAAGTAGCTCCAAAGCTTTTAAGTTCTAAAGCTTATAAATATTATAAGTATTTCTCACTTGAAATCTGAGAGAGAGAGCACTTTATTTTGTGATCGAAAACATGTACAGCCCGGCCTACTTATAGGCTGAATTTTGGGACAAAACTAGATTTTTATGAAAGCTTAGGACATGGTGGGAAATAATCCTAAAGGTAGTAAAGCAAAATTTAAACGGCAGCTTTTTATTGTGGGCGCCGAAGTCAGCTTTGGTGAGTTTTGAGAACATAGAATCTGAAATAGGCGTGAACCAATTTTTCTTCTTTCTATAGTTTTATTATTAATTTATTAATCAAATATGCCTACTTGCACCAACCATTTCAAGATAGTCCAGAAAAGTTTGTTTCAACGAGCAATTGATATATATATATATATATATATATATATATTCTTATCTTATTAAACGAATTCATTTTTATTTTAAGTATAATTAATTAAATCTTAAATGACAAATAATCTATAATGTGAATCAAAGCTAACTCTAACTATCTACTTCTCAGTTCAAACTGAGAATATTAAATTAGAGATCAAATATATTTTCCTAATATATTTGATTTAACTTTAGACTAAAATTTATACTAAAACATTCTTAGTCATTCTAATAAATTCCTCGGGTATTACATAGACTATTCTAACTGATGTGACAAGCACAAAACTCATGTTTATACACAGTCCACATAAAAATTATTCTCGCAAAAGAGATAAAATAAGATTTGACTTGGAGAGGCCACAGAAATGATCCAATATTTTAAGTTAGTAAATATGATTTCTAGAAGGGTTATTATTTACATCAAACTGATGGTGATACGATGATATCATAGCTGGGTATAAACCTTATTCAAAATGTTTGAAGCAAGTGACCAAAAATAGCTTTATTAGGTGGTGGCCCACCATCAAAATTATGCATTTGAGTCAAGCCTAAAACTTTCTTGCTTTCACACTATTAAATAGTCTTGATTTTTTTTTAGTTATGTTCTTGGTCCCTAGGGTATGTCATTGTCATGTATCTTGTAATCTAAGGGAAAATTTACTTTATCCCCTTAAGTTTTAAAGATTTTTTAATTTGAATTCCAATGTTTAAAAATTGGTAATGTATCTCCTAATATTTCAAAAAATTTCAATTTAGACCCTCCGTTATTAATTTCCGTCTAATTGAACGGAAATCATTTCAAGTGCATCTCACGTGAGATTTTGATGCGCTCTATTCTAATTTTACTTTTATTAAAACCTATAAAAGTACGTAATTACCCTCATTAAAACCTATAAAATTACGTAATTACTCTCAATTTTATAGGTTTTAATGAGGACAAAATTAGAATAGAGGGCATCAAAATCCCACGTGAAACGTACGTGGAATGATTTCCATCAAATTAGACGAAAATTAATAATGGAGGATTTGAATTGAAATTTTTTGAAATATTAAGAAAGTACATTCCCAATTTTTAAATATTGAGGTTTGAATTAAAAAACCTCTAAAATTTCGAGGATAAAGTGAATTTAGCCTGCAATCTTTATTTTAAGAAAGATTAAGCTTCAATTATACATAAAGCTGGTGAGGTTGAGCTTCATCCCTATGAAGCTGAACAGTATGCTCAACACGAAGCTCACCACGAAGGCTCTCACCGTCAGCTGCTTCCTCCACGACGGCACCTCTTGGTTCTCGAACAGCCTCTTTACCGACAACTCTCCCAATTCTTTGAGTTTCCCGTTGTCGTCGTTAAAATTTCGATCATGTTCCGGATCATGAGTACCCTTCTCCACCTTGTCCTCCCTCCCACTTTAGTTCATTTTTTTTTTTTCTCTGTGTTCCCAGAACATGGTAATTGAGTTGGAATCTTGGGGACTCGGGAGTACGAAAATGTGGTTAGATTCTGTTGAGTGAGAACATGTTGGTGGTATTTTAAAATCTTGGGGACTTTTATTCTTGCTGATAGTTAAGAGTAGTAATTACTAACGTTCTTGCTCTGCTAGTTAACACGCTTTGGACGAATTTTTTTGTTGTTTAGCCCACAAGATCTCCATCAACAATTAAATAATTGATGCAGTGCAACTTGACTTTGATATCAATTAATACAGCGTGTCGTGATTAGTTTACCAAGACAAACAAGATAAGATAAGAATCACAACTCTTCTTAAAACTAATAATCAATCAAGGATTTAATGTGGATAGAAAATAAAACCACTCTTAAAAGTGTTTTTCATTGATAACTGGTCAAAATAACATAATAAATTAAGGCTATAGATAGCCATTACATATATTTATACCACCTAGACTCCTGAACCTAAGAAAACGCTCAAATAAAAGTTTGTTTACAAAAATTTATTGGAGCTTGCCTGAACGTGTAAGAGGCTCTTTTGAACCTAACTATGGTTTCCTCGTATTCTTACTTGAATTCTCAATTCACACAGCAGCTCGTTCTAACCCAACTTTAAACGTGTGTATCTATAAATAACTCATTCGAAACCAACTTCATATGAGTTATTGAACGAGCTATTTTGTCAACTCGTTTTTAAAGCTTGTTCAAACATAAACTACGGACGAGCAATTTTGTACAGCTTTTCAATTTTCTTTTTACGGTCTATTTTAACTCAGTAAACATTTGAATTAGAAAAACTTAATGGAATATGACTTTGTAACCCTCTAAATGAGCTTTCCAATGCCATTAATTATGTCCCCATATGATGTCAGAATCGCTATATATGTCCCTTTTGTTAAAGCAAATATGATTGAAAATTGTCCTCTATCAACAACCTTCATTATTCGACCTATGGCCCACGAAGGAATGTGGGTCAAACACGGTAGAGGCTTTTCTCCGATCCAATTTGGATTGGAGAATATCCAATTAATAATTAAGATCTCTATAGAGAGATCCTAAGGCCATAAATGAAACATATGTCCCATTGATAGAAATAATAATAAAATATTCTATATATTTTAAATTTAATTAAAAAAATAATAATAAGAAGTTTAAAAAAATAATAAAATATTAAGGGGTGGCCCAGCCACCACCTGGGGTGTTTCGGCTATCCTAAATTTATTTATTTATTTATTTTTTCAATCTTTATTTATAATTTTTATTAATTGTGTTGAAAATTTTTGAGTTAAGTTGAAATTTTTTGAGTTGAGTTGAATTGAGTTTAAAAAATTGCCAAACTTGAATTTAGAAAAAATTTGAGATTGAGTTGGAAAATCTTGCTTCCCAAACAAGGCCTTACTTTTCCACCGAAAGTGGGCTGGAAATTACTTATTATTACTTATTATCTGGAAATTACTTATTATTACTTATTATCTATCACATCAAAACGTGAACAACTGAATGAGTGATGGAAAAGTCGTGGAATAGAATTCAGAGAAATTATTTTATGGTCAACTCAAGACAATGGTTTTTTTTTTTTTTTTTAATCAAATAAGAGTAGAGAAAAAGGGTTACATGTGATCGAATAACAAAAAAGGAGTGGACAATCCAAAAAACAAAGCCCAAATGATTAATGTAGCAAGGATACATGGAAAAGTTCAAAATGACCAAGTACAGGGAATGATCCAAAATGACCAAACAGTAGCCAATGATTTCATCTATGGCCTCAGAAAAACCATAAACAAGCCGGACTTGTTCCTGGGCCACACAAGGCACTTCTAAAATTTATAAGGACTCGGTGAAGAGACTTATGCGATTAAGGCAACAATCACTGTTAAATGAAAGTTGCATGGATGACACTACATAAAACCGAGAAAATGCTGCTGAAGGACAACCACTAGGATCAAAAAACTCCCCCACAACGTCAAACCAGATCAATACTAGGAGATAGTAACCCACAAAAAATAAGAAAAACAGCACAACCAAACAGAAAAAATACAAGATTTTAATAGCAAGATTACAACAAAACAACATAAATATTACAACACAACAACAAAACACAAAGCAGTAGCTACAGTGGATGATGAGAGGCGGGTGGAGGAGATCGGGTGGCGATGATGGAGAGGAGCCCGGTGAACGGCGACAGTGGAGAGTAGCAGCAACCAGGCAAAAAAAACCAAAAACCAAAAAACAAGGGAATAGAAAAACCAAAAACAAGAAACAGAGGAACAAAATACCACACAACACCAGCAGGGGCGGAGGTAGGCAGGCCGAAGGAAGATCAGAGAAGCCACGTGAGGAGGAGATGGTGGACGGATCTGAGGCGGATCTGTGGCGGATTTGTGGAAAGCTCGAACGATCTGTGGCGGAGGAGGGACGGCGAAGTCGGAAGCAACAAAATGGGGCAGTGATGGCGGCGCTGAACAGAGATGGCAGAGGAGCAATGGAAAAGAAAGAGAGAAAAGAGAAAAACAAGAGAAAACTAGGAGAAGAGGAAGGAGAAACAGGGGTTGTTTCTTAAACAAGACCCTTGTCCCAAACATTATTCACTTCATTTCTCAAAAAAATTAAGATCAAAACATTCTCATTTTTATATTACATTATTTATTTTTTATATCACATCAATTATCTTTTATTACTGTTGAAAATAAGGTTGTATATTGAATCACGCAGAATAATGTACAAAAGGGGCCAACATATATAGGCTAATAATACAGACGCTATATGTACACAACCAATCTCGAGCAACACTACATATAATCTAATAGCCCCTGTCAAGCTCAAGGTGGAGTGTGAGAGACCAACTTGAGTTTGGACACAAGATCTCAAAACCGCCCTAGAGGATGTGACTTTGTAAAGATATCCGTGAGCTGATCATAAGACGTGACAGAATGAAGCTATAGTGAGCCCTGAAGAAGATGATGACGGATAAAATGACAATCAATCTCAATATGTTTGGTCCATTCATGAAAAACATCATTATGAGCAATCTGAATAGCACTCATATTGTCACAGTATACAGGAGTAGCAGAAGAAAGAGAGACACCCATATCCTGTAATAGCCATCGCAACCAAAGAAGCTCCGAGGTAGTGTCAGCTAGAGCATGATATTCTGCCTCGGTGCTCGATCAAGCAACAATAGTTTATTTCTTACTTCGCCAAGAGATAAGCGAAATGCCAAGTAGGAAACAGTAACCAGTGGTAGAGCGACGATCTGTCGGATCACTCGCCCAATCAGCATCAGTATAAGCATGCAGCTGAAGAGGAGATTGAGAGGAGAAATAGGGCCCATGAAATAATGTCCCCTTCAAGTAGCGAAGGATGCGGAGGACAGCTGAGAAATGAGTGGAGCGAGGAAAGCCATAAACTGACTCACCTGATGGACAACATACGAGATATCAGGCCGAGTGACAGTAAGGTAGACAAGACTGCCAACTAAATGCCGATATAAGGTAAAATCACGAAGAGGCTCGCCATCATGAGGAGTGAGACGAGTATTAAGCTTAGTCGGTGTGTCAAAATCTTACTGCCTGTCAGATTGGCCCGGGAAAGCAAATCAGAGATATACTTGGCCTGTATCAAATAATAACCATCAGAAGAATATGAGATCTCAAGACCAAGAAAATAGCTGAGAGGGCCAAGATCTTTCATCTCAAAGTACTAACTGAGGAGCTATGTAAGTTCTTGAATGCCAGTGATAGCATCTCCAGTGATGATCATGTCATCAACATATAGTAGAAGAAGTATGGTACCCCGCTCTGTGCGGTGAATAAACAAGGTTGAATCATAAGAGCTGATAGAGTATCCAAGGTTAGAGACAGTGGCGCTAAACTTAGCAACCCATGCTTGAGGAGCCTGCTTAAGTCCATATAGAGCTCGACAGAGACAACAAACCTTGTTTGTAGGATGAGGAAATCTAGGAGCTGGTTGCATATAGACTTCTTCACTTAAATCACCATTAAGAAAGGCATTTTTGACGTCCATTTGATAGAGTGACCAATGTCAAGAGGCTACAACAGCCAACAGAGCACGCACAGAAGAGAGGCGAGCAACTAGAGCAAAAGTCTCCTCATAATCCACACTGTACTCTTAAGTAAAACCTCTGGCCACAAGTCGAGCCTTGTACCTATCAACAGTGCCATCGGAACAAGTCTTATTTGGTAAACCCATTTAAACCCAACCACAGACTTTCCAGGAGGCAAGTCAACCAGATCCCATGTATTGTTCTTGTGTAAAGCATCAAGTTCCTCTTTCATCGCAACTTACCAAAGAGGGTTAGTCGAGGTCTCATGAAAGGAGTGAGGCTCATGCAAGATAGCTAAGGCATGAAAGTAATGAAATCCTGTAAATGGATGAGAGAGATCTTACTCAGGTGGATCGGCGAAGGTGAAGTGCTGGAATGCAAATTGGATCCTCGGATGGAACAGAACTTGGCGACGCAGGCGGAGTAGCATCGAGAGCATCAGATGACTGTTGTTCGAGCAAGAAAGACTCTGGCAAGGCATTGCTGGTGGGAGTTGGAGAAAGAGGAATCTCAAGAAGGGTAGTAAAAGGAGGAAATGATGGCATGCTGAATTTGCAAACTTCGTGGAATAGTCAATGCTCCCAAAAAACTACATGACGGGAGATGCAAAGACGATGAGACACAGGATCATAACACCGATAGTCCTTTTGTTTCACTCCATATCCAAGAAAACAACACAACCGAGAACGAGGCTCGAGTTTGGTGCGCTCATGAGGTTGGAGTAAAACAAAACAAGCAGAACCAAGAACATGAAAATGGTGAAATGAGGGGACAGAGCCAAACAAACTCTCGTGAGGATTGCAATTATCAAGAATAGGAGTAGGCAACTTATTGATCGTGTAGACAGCCGTACATGAGAGTGGCTTCACACCAAAATGAGGTAGGAACAGATGTGGAAAGAAGAAAAGCACGAAAAATGTCTAAAATGTGCCTAAGTATACATTCAACTCGACCATTTTGTTGTGAGGTGCCTGGACACGACAAGTGAGGAACAGTGCAATAATGTTTGAGGATGGCTTGAAAATCATGTTGAGTATATTCTAAAGCATTATCAGAACGAAAGGCTTTAATGGGTTTTGAAAATTGGGTTTCAACCATTTTGGCAAATGTGCGATAAATGTCCAATAATTTAGAACGAGATTTCATTAAAAACACCCAAGTGTAACGAGAGAAATCATCAACAAAAATAACAAAATAACGTGAACCACTCATACTAGCAACAGGAGAAGGTCCCCAAACATCAGAATGAATCAAATCAAAAGAAGCAGCAGCATGAGACTCACTATTATTGAATGGCAAAGCTGGTTGTTTCCCAAGTTGACATGAAGTACAGTCAAAAGAACTATTGGGCACTGAACCTAACAAACCCTTTGAAGGTAAAAGTTGTACCCGAGACGCAAATGCATGATCAAGACGTGAATGCCAAAGTGCAAGAGATGGTGGTGATGAAGAGGCAGGAGTAGAGACATTAGTGGTGGGGAGGTGTAAGGATGAGAGTTCGAACATGCGCCCAATTCTACTCCCGGTCCCAAGGGTCTGGTTCGTACGAGGATCCTGCACTTCCACACCAGAAAAGTAAAAAACAAGTCTATATCTAAGTTCACATAGTTGGCCAACAAAACGAAGATTGAAAGACAATTCAGGCACATGAAAAACTTTAGGAACAGAAAGGGAAGGTGTGTTGATAGTGCCTATATTTTGAATAGACATAGTAGAGTCATTAGCTGTGTGAATCAATGAGGAATGAGGTGAATGTGCAGATGTGGTAAATGAAGTAGGGTGAGGTGTCATGTGATTGCAACAAGCAGAGTCAAAGAGCCAAGAGGAAGGGGTACTTGGCAGGACTGAGAGGACAGAGGAAGATCCATTACCAAAATGAGATAGGATGACCTGGTTGACTATTGCCTCGAAGTCAACTACAGATAAGGTGATACTGGATCCTGATGACTGGCCAGAGGGAGCAACTAAAGAGGAGTAGCTGGAGACGAAACAGCTGGAAATGAACCACTCTCAGTATGGGCAACTACTACTGTAGGTGCATTAGATCTTCCCTTATGCCAACACTTATCAATAATGTGCCCTTGACGTCAACAATAGCGAAAGTAATTGTTATCACGAGACTTAAGAGAGAGTCGGGAAGTAATTGTTATCTTGTTTAATGACATCTAGAAGCTCAAATGAAAAAACTAACCCCAAATATGAAATCAGGACAAAAAAAATAGAATAGAAAGCACCTAGTCAACACTGGAAATCAGCAGAAAAGTCAACGGTCAACTTTGACAGAAGTCAACGACCAACGGTCAACGCAATACTGACGTGGTAGAGGTGCTGACATGGCACTAGGCAGACGTGTCAAAAGTGCTAACGTGGCAGAAGTGTTGACGTGGCACTAGAGATGATGTGGCTGAGTTGGTGACGTGGTGTTATGTTGTGCAAATATCTATCTAAATTAATAGGTAAATACTTATACGTTTTACCTGCAAGTGCACAAGGTCAACATACTAGTATATGGTGCAAGTACAAGATCATTCCCACGAGGATTGCTGAATTTTTGTTTAAAAATAAATTCCTTAGGTAAAACAAAGATTGATTGTCTAAGTGATGATAATAAAAGGTAGGGCTTTGATATCCACCACTAATTATATTTAGCTAATATAACATTATGCCAATGCTTTGATCATGTTATGCATATCTAATGTTTGTCAACCTAAGGACATGGCGTATACTCCGTAGGCTATAGATTTCCCTAAGCAACGAGTCAGATATGGCGTATACTCTAACTCTTTTCTTTTCTAAGTGATTTAGCATGATGTATATTAAGTTTTTCCTTAGGAAAGCATATATTCTATGGAAATCAACAAACACATGAGGCCTAGGGCATGGCATATACTCCCGGTTCCCCATGTTGATTAACCTAAGAATCACGGTGTGGATTCTTTTGTTACTTTTATTAAACCCAGGACTCGACCATCCAAATTGATTTAACTAACTAGTTCATACCACATGCATATGTTGATCAGGCACACACATATGAGGAATTCATGCAAGTAGGTGTTAATTAAGTTAAATAGCACAACAAGATCATTACAAGGGCGCCAATATTGAAATATTAACTAAACATAACTAGGGCTTCAATCAAGCCCTACTAATTAAATTAGCTACACATAAAATTGATGTTAAACATCTTCATAAAGAAAAGAAAAGAAAGGAAAAGAATAAACCCGAGACTTGAATCTGAAGAGCTCCTATTTTTCTCCTTACAAAGTATATCTATTATAGAGGCTTAAGGGTCTATTTATAGGCTTTAGAAGTCCTTGACAAAGTAGTAAACCTAGGGATTTTGTAGGGTTTCAAAACCTATTACATTTGGGAGTTAGAAAACCCTAATATGGAAAGAAAGACATTCTAGCCGCCACTTGATGTGTCTCATGCACACGGGGGCGATCGATCGCAACCCATGTGCGCTAGATCGCAGGTCTGCGATCGATCCTTCTTCTGTCATGCGCTCGATCGCTCCTAGCCTGATTTGTGTTTGATCTTCTCGGGTACTGCGCTCGATCGCAGGTACCCTGTGATCGATCGCAGTGTCAGAAAGCTCATTTTTGCCATCTTCTCTTTTTTAGTCCAAATCATCTAGATTTACTTCATTTTTTTCTAAAAGCCTACAAAAGTATGAAAAACACAAAAAGGAATTAAAATGACCTAATTAATCAAAACCAAAGGATTAAAACATGCAAGTTAAGGGTTGAAAATATGAATATTTTAGCACTTATCATGATAGTGCTGACATGGCAAACTGGAGCACCTAGCGCATGTGGTGCACGCGCGAGAGTAGATAGTGGCGCTTGGCGCGTGAATCTCACGCGCAGATCTTTGAGTGGCATGTGAGGGCACGTGGCTTGCCGGAATTGGATTCTATCAGCGGTTATGGAGTCATCAGAAGGAGATCTATCGATTGGTGGGCCGAGAGAAGTGAATAGACCACTGTGGCGGCTTGTGGCAGAACAGCCGGGAGTTTGGGTGGCGCGTTTGGGAGCGTGAGAACTCCGATTGGACTGTGTGCAGCGTCTTTGGAATGGTCATCTTCCGATGTTTCGAACGGTATATGGATCTGCTGAAAACTTCGAGGAGAAGAGAGAGACCCAAAAAGGACAGAGCGAGACTTTGCCGTAGAACACTAGAGGCATAGAAAAAAAAAAAAAAAAAAAAAAAAAAGGATGCGGAAAAAATATATATATTTTAAAGGTGATTTAGAAGCTATGCTTTGATACCATATTGAGAATAAGGTTGTATATTGAATCACGCAGAATAATATACAGAAGGGGCCTATATGTATAGACTAATAATACAGACATTATATGTACACAACCAATGTGGGACAACACTACATATAATCTAACAATTACTATTAAAAAAAAAAAAAAAATCACTACAAAACAAAACTTTTCCACTTTTCAATACTGCTTTTATATACTAATTATTACACTCATTTTTTTCCTCACCAAACATAAACAGTGACGTGGCAATGGATGTTGTTTGCCAAACACACACAATTAACACCTCCAAAAGATAAGAGATAAGATTACAAACGAATAACTATATGCTTAAGTTAATAAAAATAAGTAGAGTTTTGTGTATCAAATTGATGATGATGACAAATGTTTTGAAGCTAGTGACAAAAGAGCACCAAATGGTCCAATGTCAAAATCATACATTAAGAAATCATGACCCCAAGCCTAACCTTTCTTTCATATATTAGATTAAGAGTAATGCTATTTAGTGTATTGTTGTTATATGAATGTTATACAATTGAGATGACATGGCAGTAAAAATTCTCTTTTTTTTTTACAGGTACTGTTGATCCAATTGTTGATTTTTACTTCCACATCATCAAATTATATGGTAGTCGTATAAGTAATAACATTATAGATTAAATGATCTTGGATATCTCATTTATGTTGCAATCTTTATTATTATTTAAAAAAAAAAAAAAAAAAAAATCTAAACTTGTGACAATTAGGTGGGAAAGAAAACCAAGAAATAAAGGCCCATGAAGCTATTCAAGTAGGTCTCCACAACACGCCAGTATCAACCTTAATTATATGATTCAAATCAATCTATTTTTGGCTATGATATCCCAAATCTTGGGATGGAAGGAAATTGGTAATCAACCAAGAATCCCATGATATAAGGGTGCAAATTGCAGCTATGATTCCTTGGTCAAATACAATTCAATTGAGTAAGCCTCAGGGGAGATAAGAAATACTTACTCGCTTTCCATACGTTTTCTATTCGTTCAAAATCTACTCTTGACTTCAGCACCAAAGCTATTCCATATCGAAATATCTCTCATTAGTGTTCACCAACCTGAAAACTATATCAAAATTTTGGCAATGTCTATAGGAAACACCTATTTAGAGCCCTGTTTTGGATTGCATTTGAGAAATAGAGCTTTTAAGTTAAAAAGAGCTTTTGGGCAAAAACTTCATTTTTAAACTTTTGCCAAAAGTGTTTTTTTGGCCATTTTTAGGCTTTTTAAACCCTTAAAAACGCTTTTAATTTTTTTACCAAATAAGTAATCTTTTTTTTTTTTTTTTTTTCAAACGGACTTTTTGAATGTTAAAAGCACATTTAGCCCTTCAAACGCAATCATAAATTGGCCCTTAGTTCCTAGACAAAATCTGCTATGGTGACCACGCAATAAAAAAAACAACCATCCTAATGATGGTGGGGTTGACTACCTCATAAGGTGGACCCAAATGTATGAGCCCCCACTGATCCTAGTTCATGGAGGACCGAGAGGTCCCCCAGCATGAGAACCACGTAGAAGTCAACTATGAAGAAGAAAGAAGAAGACAATGGAGAGAAGGGCAAGAAATCAATATTGGATACGTTGTTGCAAAGTGCGAACTGCCATTTACTGACTGGCTAATAAATTTTTTGTTACCGAAAAGGTTTAAAGTCCCTCATGTGAAGTTGTATAATAGGTTGAAGGATCTAGCCAAGTACCTAGATCGAAACATATAGGGCTCATATAATCCTCTATGGGAACCAGGTGAAATGGCCTACTGAGCCTTCCCCCTAATTCTTGAGGGGTCGGCGAGGCAATGGTTTACAAGCCCTACTGCCTCTAATAACCATAGACCAAGACTCTTGTAAGATTTTTTTCTTTTAGCCGATGAAAGCTACAGATTTTTCTACACTTCAATAGGCACTTACACTTCAGTGTAAAAATAAGTGTAACCACAAAACACAATGGTTGTAAATCCTTTAAGAAAAATGCCCGTTGAAGACTCTGAATCCGATAATGAGTTGGAACTGCTTACCACAATTATTTTGGCACATATACTTTGCAATAGAGTGGGATAATCCATTTCGCATCATGGTTCTGTTCGAGAATGTACATTCACCGATTGTGATTCTTTGCAAGGCCACCAAAGGATTTTTCTCGATTATTTTGTTGATTTACCAGTATATCCTCCAAAAATATTTGAAGGAAGTTTCAGATGCATCGTCCTCTTTTCTTCATATTCTATCTGAGGTCAAAGATTACGATCCGTACTTTGTCCACACAAGAAATTATATTGGAACACTTTGTTGAGTGCCAAATATTGCAAATTTGGACCCCTTAATTTGCATTTTCTACCTTTAGCTTTATTATTTTCTTATGTTTTTGTTAGTTTTGGTGTTTTAGTGTTTTGCAGATTGCTAAGGGAAAACTGTGGTCTTAATGTAGAAGATGCAAAGAAGTTGAAGAAAAGCATTTCTAGAGCTGGGATCGAGCGCAGCACACCGGCGCTCAAGGCCAGCAGCCTTACGCTTAAGCGCATATGTGCTAGAGCATGGCCACAACAGCGCACGGGCGCAGATACACCACTTAAGCGCTCAGCACCCGAGCACTACGCTGTAGAAGACGTGAAGCTTGCCCGAGTGTGATTGAGCGCACCTAGTGTCCGATCAAGCGTACTCGGCTGACCTGGCATCGCCGAAACCCTAGTTTTTTTAGTATAAATACCATATATTTTTTTATTGTAAACGTACCAAAGGGGCGCCGTTCAGACTGTATTTTTGAGTTTTACGTGTTTTGTAGCTCTGAATTTGATTTTCCTTTGTAAGTTTTTAGTTTTCATGATTTCAATACATTTTATTATGCTTTTTGTAATCATGAGAGGCTAAAACCTTCAACTAAGATTGAAGATGAAGCCTCACCATTGATTTACGTTCATACTTTCATATTGTTGTTCGTACAATTCCGTTATTTAATAAAGTTTGATGTTCTATTTTAATTCAATTATTTGAGTAAATTCTTATGATTGATTGTTTTGTTTATTATTTGTGCAAATTGGATATTTGATGTGTTTTATCCGACGGATACATCAAATCATTCAATTTAAATTTGATATTCATCATGACTCATAAATCAAACGGATATGTTGGATGATTTGATTTCAATTGGATATTCATTGTGATTTGTACAATGGATGGATTTGTTGAATGTTTCAATAGAGTATTTTTATAAAACATAGAACATGCATATGTTTTATCGTTATTCGGATGTATGAACAAAACATTAGAGTGATGTTTTAATTTGGTGAGGTGAATTCTAAAACCTTAGTCATTTATCATTTGATTTAATATCATCTTTCATTTAGTTTACCTTATTGCAAGAAAAATCAAACAAAATTTGGAATTAGGTTAAAATATAATTAGTTTAGATAGAAATTAACTTTCACGACACAATTCCTTGTAGATTTGACCTCGCACTTACATAAACTATATTGCAAACGACTCGTGCACTTGCGAGTACTTTTAAAACTTGCAACACACTTTGTTTGTCTTCCTTTCAGAGGTGATTGTCGCATTTAGAATGTTCACTTATGGAATACGAGCCGACTATGTGGATGAGTATGTGTAGATTGGAGAAACCATTGCAATAGAATCTCTAGATAAATTTGTTAATGTGGTGTTTTCAATTTATTCTAACAATTACTTAAGTCTCCAAACATTGATGTTGTTGCTAGATTGCTAAAAGTTGGCGAGAGACGTGCTTTTCCATGAATGCTAGGCAATATTGATTGCATGCACTAGACATGGAAGAATTGTCCAGCTGTGTGAAAATGTATGTTTTATGGCCATTGACATCAACCAACAATGATTTTGGAAGTAGTGGCTTCACAAGATCTATGCATATGGCATGCGCTTTTTTGGATTATTTGGTTCTCACAATGACATCAATGTTCTAGAGTGGTCTTTTGTGTTTTTCGAGCTCGCGGAAGGTCGTGCTCCTCCAGCCAATTACTTAGTTAATGACCAAAATTATACAATCGGATACTATCTTGCTGATTGTATATATCCACAGAGGTCAACAAGAAAGGAAGTAAAACGTTCATATCCACAAGAAAAAAGACAAAACTATTTGTTGCAACCCAAGAGAGTCTTCAAGAATGGAAGTGAAACAATAATTTGGAGTGCTTTCAAGCACAATTCACTATTGTTCATGGACCTACACGTAGTTGAAGTCATGAAACGCTTATTTACATTATGAAAGCATTCATAATAATGCATAATATGATTATTGAAGACGGACGAAATACTAATAATGCTAATGACTTTGAATATGAACAAATCGATGAAACTCCCTATGTACAAATTTCTCACTAGCGTGCCTTTAAATTTTTGGAGTTCATTCAAAGGGATATGAGCATTAGAGACACTCAAACTCATTCAATCTGACCTTATCGAGAACTTGTGGCAATTGCATGGTCAATCTTAAGAATTATTTGCCTTATTGTATGTTTTAGGATTTTTTTTTTTTTTTTTTTTTTTTGGAGTATTTCCATCTGGTTTCCATTTTTTGTTGCTTTCGTGAATTGCATTAATGTATGCTGAATGGGTGTTCTTTTGTTGCTTTGTTATTTATATTAATTTCAATAAATTTTCAATTAGTGCAACATTCGTATGGTATAGCGAAAAGAATGAGAAATCTACTGTAGGTGACTCCGTTAATGTGGAATTTCAATATTTTCCCTTTGATTGAGTGTTGGAAATAATATATATAACCAAGAATGACAAATAATATTTAAAAGCAAGTAGAAAAGATAATAAAGAATCTATTGGAGAGAGTATAGAAAAAGCAGTATCTAAAGTAAATAGTTGTATTTTTTGAGTAGCTATTTTGACAACAATTGCTAGATATGCTCTAAAAACTTCAACTTTTATAAGATATACATGTGTGTTAGGTGGTATTGTTCTCCATAATTTAATTAAAAATTTGATTTCCTGTAAGTATCTTTCCATCTCAAGTGAGTTCTCCAGAGCATGTTCTAGATCTAAACAAACAATATTTTATGTATGCCTCATGTCTTTCAGCTCAGTCGAATCCATAGAAAGACCTAAGGCTACTGTACCTAAGGAATTCCTAGAAATAAGTTTTATAGTTAGGGTGAAAGGCTCACTACAAGAATATATTTTTTTGGTCACGGACCGTTAGTAACGTGTATATGGTGTTAACACGTTACTAAAGTATAGTAACGTGTCTATGGTAACGTGTTTGACGGGTTAAAAAATTGATCGTAACTATTTCAACTTTAGTTACGTGTCAATTATGGCACGTTACCAAATGGTAACGTGTTAATAATTGACACGTTACAAAGGGGTTGTAACGTATCAATTATGACACGTTACCAAATGGTAATTGACACTTTACAATTTGGTAATGTGTCAATAGCTGACACGTTACAAAACTTGGTAGGAAAATTTTTTTTTCTCATTTTCTCCGGTCGTGATACTAGAATTTTCTCCGGTCGGCACCTGATATACAAGTTACAATATATAATCCAACTAATCCAAAATCCAATAATCCAATAATCTATATATAAATAATCTATCAATCCAACATTAATCTAAATATAGTATCACAAATAATCCAACTACCACAAATAATCCAACTCTAAATATATACACATCAACGTAGGAAATAGTAAAACACAATACAACTTACGTTATACACGAATACAAAAAACTTAAGCCTTAAATTATATACAAATAACTATCAAACAAACACTACTCCGATGAAATCCGAGTGAACATCATCATGATCATTATCTCCCGACTTCTCCGCATTAACTGCAAATGATAAAACAGACAATCAATCAGCAAATTGACACTTGCCGTAGAATCATATCAAGTCCTAAGAGATGAGTGACGTCCAAGTAAATGAGAATAAAATTGAATGATTGTCACATAAACAACCTCAACATATATATTTGCACGACCTATGCACAAACACATATACATCTACATATACATTAATTCAATGAAGCGGCTTCAACAAATATGGTAAGATTAAATATGCAAAGCTCCAACCACAACCAAACCAACCAAGAACAACAAAGTAGATTATTTTTCAGTTTATATACATATAAGCTACCCGATTATATATATACTCACGGGGTTGCTGAATGACAGGTATAATGTCTTGACAAACGAGACTACTATCTAGCCGGCGTCTAGTGTTGGATTTCATTGTGATCGTCGTCCTCGGCTTCTGCTCTTACGTCATCTACACATATTACGTAGCAATTGTGTTAGATACGAACAAAGTTTATTTACCAAACAAAATTACTAGCCATTAAAATGATCGTCATCTCGTAAGATAATCGTGTTACTAAAATATAAACAATAAGAATATATTGTTACCTGATTGGCTATCAACTGAGGATCTCACAAGCACTGGGGCTAGGGACTCCGCATCTTGCAGAGTCCTAATAGTCGTCACCTCCGGCTCGGAGCTCATAAGTCTCAACCCTTCAAGGCTGCGAAACCGGGCCTCATACGTTGCCATCTGCTCAGCCATCTGCTGAGTCACCTGCCCGGTCACCGCCGCAGTAATCTCTTCCCTTTGCTGCGCTAGCCTCGCATCCATTTGCTCCTTGTGCTTCTCCCTCTCAACTTCAATGACTCTTTCAAGTTCAACACGGGAGACCATCGTCCCGCCAGGGTTCTACGATCGTGCTTGGGACGGAGTATAGTATGAGTGGATGGTGCCGCATGCAGGCAAAATATTTTTACTGACCCCTCGAACACGACCCGCATACTCAGGCTTATTGCCATGCGCCTGGGCATAAGCGTCATTTGGTGTCCACCTAATCGTCCCCTGGGGCCCATCTACCAGTTCCGCAGGGTCAGTTTTCAATAACTCCTCCATCCATGCCTATACATGATCATTGTCATATATATAATTGTTAAGACTCAATAAGTTAATACATAAATAAAAATTCATGACAAGGTGTAAGGCACTTACAATTCTCTCTGCGATCACCGGATTTGGGTAGCTACCATCTTTCTTTCTAGGGGTCTTGATGTAATTCTTCGCTCGCGTAGGAGCCTTACCCGAAGTAATTACCCGCAATAAGTTCAAACCATCAAGGAAACATTCGTATATATACTACGCAATATATGGCACCTACATATAGTTATGGTAAATTAGAGTAGTAAGTCTTCATGTGCCACCCTTGCGTAGCTCTTCGAGCCGATGTAGTGTGGTGTTTGATTCCTTGCTCGTATGTCTTTCATGTGCACACAATAATCCTACAAACACAACATGTAGACGTCATTAATAGCTAAACCATCGAACAATGGTGTATTAACGAAACACAAATAGTTTGAAGTGACCTACTTGATAAGCGGGATCACACCATTTCACTAACAATTTTTCCACGTCTGCGGGGTTGTACTTTGAAATTGTCTGGCCCATCCTCGCTACCACTGTCGCATCAATATCGCCGCTCTGAATCATGAGCTTTTTCCTTAACTTGTGCCTCAAAAGCTTCAACTTCTTGCCCATGTCTCTGAACGCGACTTTTTTTATTTCCGTCATATCTGACCCAGGCATGATGTAGAAGTGATTCTGCATTAGTAAAAACTAGGGTATTAAAGCATTGGTTGTTTTAAAAACAATTTAATATAAAAATGCTATATATCATAAATTAAGAACATCTAATCTACACTTACCATCAATGACTCAAATAAATCCTCCTTCCTATTTTCTGGTACCTCCTTCCAGTCGTCGGATAGCCTGATAAATGACTCGCTCATGCAAGTCTTGCCCATCATCCGTCTAAATTTTGAGCCGCTTAGTCCTATAGGCTGCCACGCGTCATTATCCTCCATGACGATCCTTTTCCCATTGGGAATGTCCCACAACTTATGCGAGTCATTTACGGTCAACACTTCAAAGTTATTCTGGCTATCTGCAATGATGAAGTATTAACACACAAATGGTAAAACAAATATTATTTGAATTTATGTACTAATTAACTACATGTACCATCATGCATAAATATGTACATATTTATGGTTTAGAATAGCATACATACATACCTATCGTGCGAACCTGGTCGATAGCCAATACTGGCCAAGTAGGGTCATTGTGCTACTGATTGTGCACGTCACCTGTCTCATCATCCATGTCATCGAGGGCCTGTGTCTCACTATCATCCACACGTGCACTACTGTGTGGTGGCCGATCGAAATAGCCATGCGGCAATATACCCAACTGGGTCAATGTGGGTGGCGAGGATGGCATACGTGGGGATTCGTCCGAGTCGCGAGGAGTAGGCTCACATCGATACCCTAGCTGGGTAAGGCATGTCGGACGGGATGGGTCAAGGAAATCTGGGCCAAAATCAATCGAAGAGTCGGGAATGTCGAAAACATAATCGTGTCTTGCAGATGTATGCCCTTCCACATGTTGTGAAAGTATGGGTCGATACCCTGATTACTGCCTCAGAAGCATAGCAGCTTCCTGCAACTCACTGTAAGTAAGGGCATGATGCGATCTCGACCCACAAGATTGTGTCCTCCATCCTCTTGTCTTCTCCCGAGTACTCATATCTACCTACGAAATACAACACGTACCCAATTAGTTATGTGTATAGTGTAAGAAATATTCACCGCTTATATGAAGAAAAATTAACAATCAATGTACAAATTAATAACAACAAACCAATCAATGTACAATATTTAATTTATATGGAATGACATACACTTCGATTGGTACGAAGCCGGGTCGGACTTATTGGATGTCATTATGCGGATCGTTTAGGTGATTATTGTTTAAAATGAGTGGCTCACTTTCGTGATAGTTGGCATGATCATCATGAGGCGCTTGACTCTGACCAACGTCGTATACGTTTCTACATTTAGTCCTCACCGCGCAAGCCCAATCTGGGTTCCTTTCATCTTTGACGTAAAAAACTTGGTCCACTTGGGAAACTAGTACATAATGCTCATCACTAATCAACTTCCCCCTATAGACAAGGATTTTGAAGTTGACAAGCGTTAGGCCATACTCATCCACCTTGTATCCCATGTCCCTTGTGTTGTCCGCCCAATTACACTCGAACATAACATACTTTGTCCTGTCGTAATACTCTACCTCAAGTATTTGAGTTATCTTCCCGTAGTATGTTTCACCATCAACAGTCGGCACTCACACGCCACTATTCTGAGACCTCTTTCCCTCATCATGTGCGACAGTGCGAAAGAACATGCCATTGACCACATATCTGTTATATTGGACTGTTGAGACCATCAGCCCTCTATAATGCATTACTAGTTTGTCACCCATATCCTTCCTGTGTCGATCGTCCGAACTATCTATCTGCGAGTCATATACAATGGTGAAATGTAGTTAGTACGATGAGGAAACATTTTGAAATTTACAAGGTGTGTATAACATTAGTCTTACGTTGTCACAGTACCAATTGCAAAATTGCTCAAAATGTTGGGTTTCCAACTGATCGTCCGTCATTCGCCCCCTATTTGCAGTTTGCCTTATCGAATCTTTGTGCATCCTACATAATGTAATAAAATCAATTAATTACAATTCACAATTAACGGTGTTGCAGGATATGAACATGCATATCTTGATTACACAATACTCACATCCGCAACTGGAGGAACTCATCTGAGTTAAACATAATGTAACGGTGAATCTGTGTCAACATGAGTCGGTCGAGGACGACTTGGGTTGCCGCCCCTTTAGGCCCACTCGGGTTTCGTTGTGGCCTATTGTGAAATGTTGGTGCGTTCTCTAAATACATCGAACAGAATGTCACCAACTTGGTTGCGATGAAGCCCTCCGCAATGCAGCCCTCATGAGCCGCTTTATTGCGCACAGTACATTTGAACCCCCCGAGGCTCCTATATATCAAAACTAGTCAATTATTACATCTAATAATTGTTTTTAAATAAATAAAGGGCAACAACATTTTAATTTTAGTTTTTTACGGGAAAGTTTACCTCTCTGCCGGGTACATCCACCTATACTGTACCGGTCCACCGAGTCGGCATTCATGGACAAGATGCACCATAACATGAACCATGATGGTGAGAAAACTGGGGATCTTTCATAGGGTGACATAGATGCCAGCCTCAAGTCGGGCCATATCCTCTTGGGTCAACGCCGTTGAACATATTCTCCTAAAGAATGCAGACATCTCAACCAGAGGTCTAACCATGTTATCGGGCAGTGATCCACTCAATGCAATTGGGAGAAGCTATTGCATCAATACGTGACTATCATGACTCTTCAAACCCGACTTCGTCCGGTCCTGATGTTTTATACATCGGGAAATGTTCGAAGCATATATGTCTGGTACCCTTATATTTTGAAGCACTTTTAGGAAACTAGTTATATCCTCTTTCGACATCGTGTGGCAAGCATGAGGCATATAGATTCTCCCATCATCACCCGTGAAAGGATGAAATGTATGTCTCAAACCCATTTCTTGCAAGTCTTTACGGGCTTGAAGATTGTCCTTCGATTTCCCCTTAATGTCAAGTATTGTGCCAATTATATTGTCCATCACATTTTTCTCTATGAGCATCACTTAAGGTTGTGCCACAATAAATTATCCTTCCAGTACGGCAATCGAAAGAAAATACTTTTCTTCTTCCACAATACATTATCAGTCTTCTTCCTCTTTGCATGTGAATTATCAATGTTAACTGACTTACCAGCGCGCTCATCCCCAAATACCATCCTTTCTAACTGTTTTAGGATTTTATCTTCATCTGGCACATCAGGAGCACATTCTAGTTCGTGGTTAACATCAAATGTCTTTTTCTTCCGCCTCCACAGATGATCGATGGGCAAGTATCGCCTATGCCCCATAAAGCAAGACTTATTACCGTGTTTTAACTGTCTGGACCTTGTTGCATGCATACAGCAAGGGCATGCCTTTCCACCCCTTGTAGGCCACCTAGACAAGTCTGCATATGCCGCCCGATGCCGGGAAGTCATTAATTGTCCACATCAGCTGCGCTCAAATCATGAAATTCTTTTTCAAGGAGACATCAAATGCCCGTACCTCCACACTCCATAGTTACTGTAATTCCTCAATTAATGGTTGCATGTAGATATCTATATCCATTCCAGGTGAACTTGGACCTAGAATAATCAGAAATAATATGAAAGACGCATGTTTCATGCACATCCAAGGAGGCAGGTTGTACGGTACAAGCATTACAGGCCAAGTACTGTAGTATGTGCTCATGTTCCCAAAAGGATTAAATCCAACCGAGGTTAGGCCAAGTCTTACATTCCTACTATCCGTTGAAAACTCCGAATATAAATTGTCGAATGACTTCCCTGCTTCATCGTCAGCTGGATGCCTCAATACGCCGTCCTTAGTGCGACCTTCTGCATGCCACCACATATAGGGTGCAATATGCTCTAACATAAAAAGCCTCTGTAATCGTTGTATGATGGGAAACCACCGTAAAACCTTGACTGGACGTTTCTTACTCAACGATATGGGGTGGCCATCCTCATCCAAATGAATTTCGTCTTTCCACTTAGATTTTTCACATTTAACACATGAATCTAAGTCCTTATTGCCCTTTCAGAACAACATACAATCATTGCGACAAGCCAGAATCTTCTCATACCCGAGTCTCATGTCCTTTAGAAACTGTTTGGCCTCATATGTATTAACTAGCAAAGCTCCATCATCTGCAGGCAGCAACTGATTGATTAGCTCAAGGAAACACGAGAATATCATGTTACTAACTCCACCCACACACTTCAAATTGTTCAGATGTACAGTAGCACTCAGCTTGCTATGTTTGGTCTTATCATAAAGCAGTTTGTTTGCATTTTTAAGCAATTTCTCGTACTTTCGTACTTCACCTCCATCGGCTTCGTCATGCACAATGTGTTCTTCCTCTCCATGCACCTCAACCCAAGGCTCACTGTTGTCATCTCTGACTTCGTGCATGCCGAATGCATCATGCAACATGGCGTGCATATTTCCACCCTATTCAGTGCTTGCACCCGCAGCTATGGCCGGACGTACTGAATTCGAGTCTTCCACTAGAGCTCGAACAGGCCTCTCGCCATGATAAATCCAGTATTTGTATTGGGGCCACATTCCTTTCCCCCCTGTCAAGTGGTCGTATACCAAACCTGGGGGGTGTCTCATGTTACAGTGACACGTCTTACAGGGGCACACAATAAGTTTGTTTGGAGTGTCACAGTTCCTAACTGCGAAGTCCACAAATGCTCTACATCCGTCTCTGTATTCCTTCGTACCCTTAGACTTCTTCATCCAACTCTTGTCCATAGTGTTACTATGTACATTAGAAACATAAATATATAAGAATTACCCTAAACTTAAATAGAAATGCATTAGTATGGCCCATGGGGACCTTAAAAATGAATAAGTAAAGCTAGGTTCATTACCTTTTTGTTATTTGTTTCTTTCCCTTTTCTGTTTTTTTTTTTTTTTTTTTGCTTAATATTTACATAAAATAAATTTGCACGTAACCCAACACAAAATTGAAGCCCAAAACTTAAATGCATTTGGTACGGGGACCCTAAATAAGTTAAATCTACGTATGTTGTGGCCAATTTTTGTAAATGCATTTGTTATGTATATATTTGGACCCTAAATAAAATAAATATAGGTTAGTTATTTGTTTTCTGATTGTGTCCTATAGGTTTTTTTTTTTATTATCCTTATAATCTATTTTATGTAATTTATGAAATCTAAATTTCCAAACCTTAAACCACATTATAATACAAAATTAAAAGCACTTGTCATGGGTACCGTACATAAAAAAAAAATCTATGTTCGTTGTTTATTTAATAACATGTACTCGAATCTAAATTTGCAAAACCTAAACCAAATTATATAAAACAAATTGAAAAGCATAATTTGTTACGAGGACTCTAAATAAAATAAATTTAAGTTATGTTTTTGTTGCAATTTTTTTAAAAAAAATATAGTTACATAATTTGAACTTTATATGGGAACCCTCAATAAAATTCATCTAACTAGCTAGGTAGGTTTTTTTTTTTGCATTCTCTATTTTTTATTATTATTTTTGTAATCATTAATATAATAGGTTTGTAAAACCTACACAAAATAAAAAAATCTAGCTAATTTCAAACTACTTACCTAAAAATGTAGATATAAATATTTTGCATGCATGCTCATATTGAACAATCCTACATTCCTACTTACGTACCTATCATACAAACATGGGACCCTAAAAATCATATATTTCAAACAAATTAATAAGTTAATCAGCAAACAAAAAAATTTGTTCATATATATATACACTGTAGAGAAAAAAACTATCAATATATACACTATAAAAATATATATATACTTGATCGATGATAAGGTGGGAGATGGCCGAAAAATGTGTGAGAGGTGAGTTGCCGGCCAGAGATGAGTTCGTTGGCGGAGAGAGAAGGCGGTGGTGGCTGATTGAGGAGGAAGAGCTGAGCTGGCTGGCTACAAAATTAGAAGAAGAAGCTGAGTTCGCATGCAGGTGAAAGAAGAGAAGGTGGCTATGTGAGAAGAAGAGAGAAAAATTTAGATTAGAGAGGAAAGGAAGTACTGCGCACGGGGGAGAAGAAAAGAGGGGGGAAAAAAGAGAAAAGGAGAGGAAGAAGAAGCTGCCACGGCCAGCTTGGTGCGTCTTCCCGAGGCCAACAGTAACGTGCCACATAAGGCACATTACTACCTTTTGTAACGTGCCATGTGGCACGTTACTATAATTTATATATATATATATATATATATATATATATACACTTAATATTTAATACAAAGCTTAATTATATTTTAATTTATTAAGCTTTATATTAAATATTAAGCTAAATATACTTAATATTTAATATAAAGCTTAATAAATTACATTTGCAATTTAATGCTTAATATATACTATAAAGCTTAAGCTTTATAATTGATATAAACCTTTATATTAATATATACTTGCAATTATTAAGCTTTATATTAAGCTTAGTAATTGATAAGTTGATATATATATATATATATATAAATTTAAATATGCGTAATTTAATATAATGCAAAACATAAACCATAATATAAAGAACTTAAAATATGACAATATAGTAAGAAAAAAACCTATCATATATACTTTATAATTATTATAAAGTATGATAGTATTGAATTGTTTATTTATTTCATTAGTTTATATAAACTTTATAATTTATTGCTCAAGTTTAATTATTTCATGTTTACTTAAAATATGGCGTGCATATTTCCCCCATATTCAGTGCTTGCATTCAGTTCCCTTTGGTTATTTGATAGGGTTATTAAGAATCTAGCTCTTTTCATAATTACTCTATCAGATTGCCGAGGAGTCACTAAATTTAACTATAGCATTGCATGCAATCATGATCTGCCTGCCACAAAGTCCTAAGCCCCCATTTCTTTTTTCTATGTATGTTTAACAACTCATCACTCTCTCTAAATTTATAATATATATGCCTCAAGTTTTTACAACTTATTATAGTTTGAATTATTAATACACGTACTAAATTTGATAATAATAATAATAGAATGAATGTCAACAAAATCGAATGACTGTTTACAAGATTCAACACTTATATAGAGCACTTCTCATCTAGCAAATATTGCAAGGAGTCATTGAAACAATTTTTTTATCATCAAATTTCTGAAACAATTTATTTTTTAATTTTTAAAATTTTTTAACAATTTTGGTAACGTGTCAATTTAACGCGTTACAAAATTGTAACGTGTTAAGTTGACGCGCTACCAAATGGTAACGTGTTAATTCAACACGTTACAAAAATGGTAACGTGGCATCCTGACACATTACCATATGGTAACGTGTCAAGTTGACACGTCACAACATGGTAACGAGTCAATATGACACGTTACTGTAAGATGACGTGTCCATTTAACACGTCATCTTATGGTAACGTGGCATTTTCCACACATCACCATTTGGTGACATGTGGAAAATGACACGTTAGTAAACATTTTGGTAACGTGTCAGTAACTCACACGTCACAATATGGTGACGTGGCAATAACTAATGAACGGTTGCCACGTCACTAAAAGCTAATTTTTTTGTAGTGGCTGGTTTGGCTTTCTTCATTCTTACCCCAAGGAGTAATGACCATGTATAACTATACATATAGTCAAAGCCATGCCTTTATAATATCCAAGCTTGTAACAAGTTTACATGTCAAATAGATTACATGGCAAACGCACATGGACTAAGCTTAGTATAGGTTTATAGTATGTGGGCTCATGTGAGTTTGATATAACTGTATTGGGCTGAGCTATCATGCAAGTGGGCTAACAGATTTGGATAACTCAGTTAGATGGTTGGGTTGTTATTCTATAATGGCCCTTGTATTCATTTGGGAAATTCATTCAGCACCTTCTCGTATGAAATGTTGGCTTGTTAGATTATGCTCCGTTTGTTTCCACGTAAAATGATTTCTAAAAATGTTTTTCCACATTTTTAGGTGTTTGGTACGACGAAAAATAAAAGTCAACGGAAAATATTTTCAATTTGTCCAAAAAAGCCTCTTTAATTTCGAAAACTAGTTTTCATTTTTTAAAACCATAAAACATTTTTTTGAGTTTGAGTATCTTATTCTCAAAACAACAATACCAGCCTAAACGTCACAGGGACCTCATCAGGACTTCACCGGGCCATCGTCAGGACCATGCTAAGACCCGGTCTAGACCCACTGGAATTGGTCCACAGCCAGGACCTGGTCGAGACCTAGTCGGGACTCGACCTAGAATCCATCAAGACCGATCAGGACTCACCGGGCCACTGCCCAGACTTCATCGCTACGTGGTTAGGACTCAACGAGACCAGGTAGGGACACCACCTAGACCCGACCGAGCACCATCGGGACACAACTGGAACCTAATTAGGACCCCGCTGGGACCTAATCGGGACACTGCTAACCCAGTCGGGACTCATAAGGACCAGACTAAGCCACCACCGAGACTTTGCCGGGACCAAGTCAAAACTCGCTAAGACCCAACTAGACCACCACTGGGACTTCGCCATGACCCAATCGGGACTGGCAGAAGTCCCAGGAGCTAGACAAGTCACGGCTAGCAGCTAGTCAGGACATTATAGTAATTTAAAGTTTAATATGATTGAATGAACAAAATGTATAAATTTATGATTTTTTGTACGCGCCAAATACCATAAAATGTTTTCAAAGAAATAATTTTTCGAGAAAATAATTTTCGCTGAAAGTATTTTCCAATGGGAAAGATGACATCAAAACAAATAGAGCCTTAGTTCATAGTTCTTGATAGTTTAGCCTTAGTCTTGTAAGATGACTGATGAGTACCAAATATTACATATTTGAGCCCCTTAATTTGCATTCGTTAATCCCTTGGTTGTATTTTAATCTTTTTTTTTTTTTTTTTGTGAGTTTGTGATTTTAATGTTTTGCAGGTTGCTAAGGGAAAATTGCGGACTAAATAAAAGAAATGCAAGTGCTGGAAAAGGCCATCAAGAAGTGCTCGTCCGGATGGGGAAAATTCCTGTCCGGACGGACGTGTGCTCGAGTGCACTGATCACACGCTCGAGCGCACACGGGAAAATCACGTCTGGACGGAGCTGCCAACGTTGCAAAATTTGCTCAATTCTGCCTAGTGCCCTTTTTAGCAAAAACCTTAGGAAAAGGGTTATAAAAAGAAAAGAAAGAAACGAAAAAAGGAGGCTGGAAGGCTAGAGGCAGGCTGGAGAGAGGACGTAAACGAGGAGCCACAACCAAGAATTGGGAGTTTTCTCTCCCATTCGGCCAAGGCCAATCAAGCACACTGGCACTCTTGTTAGGTTTAATCTTTCCTTTATGTTTATCATTTTGTTTGTATGGTTTATTTTTATAATTATGTGTAGCTAGTTTCTCAACTAAGGTTTAGGATGAAGTCTCACAGATGATTAGCAACAGTATTTTAATGTAATTCAATACTTTTCCGATTATATGAGTTATAGTTCTGATTGTTCTATTTCTATTCAATTAATTGAATTCTTTCATTTAAATTGATTGCATGGTTTTTATTTGGTTAAATTATTGAATATCCTTTCTGATTTGTGCCAAGCACGGATACATTGGATGATTTAATTTAAATATCGAGCACACTTGGGCACAGGGTCACGTGACCTATTTTAGGTCATTTTTTTCCCCTGTCACTCTTTCCTCCTGCGCCGTGAACCACCAGCCCCCTTCCCCTCATTCAGCCGACACTGCACACTACCAACTCACCTCCACCGGCTTTCTCTCACCACCACCGAACCTCCACGTCATCGTTCACTCTCCAACCACCACTCACTACCACACAGCAGTCACAGCCCATTCCCCCATCACCCATCTCCACCCCAACCCCCATTCTTACCCACTTCCATTTTTCCCAATTTTTTTTTTTTAAAAAAAAAAGCAATCTGTGGGTGTTTCTCCTCACACGGATTGCTTATGTGGTTGGTTTTCTCTGTTTTGCAGGGGGTTGGCCCATTTTTGCTGTGGCTTTGCAGTCTAGCTCGTGATACCGCACACCAAGTATTCGACAAAATTCTTGACCCAAGCTGCACAATGCCTAAAGCTCGAGTTTCATCCTCTCAAGTCTCTGAAACCCAAGCCACTTCCTCCCCACCCACTTTTGAGGAGCGGGAGCTTCGGTTTGAGACAACATTTGCAATTCGAGAAGACTTCTAAAACCTTGAAGCTACTCGCTGGGCGGTTGTAGAATTGAAATGCCATGGGCTGAAGAAAATGTTCAAGCCCGTCACCTCCACTTCATACAAGAAATTGATAGCAGAGTTTTATGAGCATCTGTCTTTCGATTGCACCAGGCCAGGTATCCTGTTCTCAATAGTTCACAACAAAGATATTGAGGTGACTTCAGCCGGCATTGCCAGTGCTCTACAGTGCAATTTTGAGCATCCTCTAGAGGAAGCACAGCTTGCAACACAACCTCCCAGATTCTATGTTGCGGAAATAATTGCGGACATGTGTCACAGGCAGTTTGCAGACACACATAATAATGCCGGCAGCAGAGCCAATCTGCCTCCACAACTCTGGCTTGTAGACTCTATTCTGCATCGCAATGCCTTTCCCCTGGGACACAAAACCCAAAGGGGAGATCTATTCTTACAAACACTTTACGCCTTTCCTGCAATTATTTGGAACCAAATTCACAAGTTATGGAATTGGGTGCATTTAGGGGGAGCTGAGAACACCCACTCATGGGGGCTGCCCTTTCCATATTTACTCACTCACATACTTCGGAAAAATGGCATAAAGGGCACCTCAACAGATGACCCAGTCACCAAGACCCCGCGGTTTGGCATTCGACAATGGAATCAAGGTTTTCACACATGCCCAGGGTACCTCAAGCACCAGCAGTCGAGGTGGAGGAGTTCGAGGCAGAGCCTATGGCAGAAGATGAACTTGCAGCTGAGCAGGAAGCAGGAGAAGAGGAGGCGACTGTCACTCTGCCCGTAGTACAATATCGTTCTATCAATGAAGAAGTGGCAGCACTCCGGCAAGAGCTAGTAGATCAAAGATAGGAGGCTCGGGAGGAGAAAGTCTCGACAGACCAAAGATTAACTAAGTTAGAAGAACTGTAACGGTCCATTCTAAATCGATTGCAACCACCATCAAGAGCATCTTTTTCGGGATAGCAATGAGAGGGGGACAACAGTCTGGCTGAAGACGTTAAACATAGCGCTCATGGGAGGCACCCCATAGTTTATCCTGTTATTTTTCTATTGGTTTTTCAATTAATCTTTATGTTTATCTTTAGTTTTGTTTTGTTTCCTTTTTATTTGTTTTAGTGTTTTATTTTCAGGGACAAGTGTGCTTCGATTCAAATTTGGGGGTGTGCTATGAGCCATGCTCTTCCAAACAGTTTTGTCCATATCCCGGATAAATTATTTCCATGTTATAAACACATTGGGGATAATGAGTAATTTAAGTTTGGGGGTATGGGAACACTTTACACACACTTTGTCCCAGTTTCATTTTGTTTTTAGTTTCGTTGTTTGAAAAAAAAAAAAAAAAAAAAAAAACCAAAAAACAAAAAAAGAAGAAAAATATATGCATGTTCATGTTTGCCTTAAGATTTTGGTTGATCTAAAAGAATTGTGATTTGATTTCATTGGTGAGCTTAAAATTTTGAACACATGATCTGATGATAGAATTTGTTAGTTTGGTTACTTGCTTAGGACAATTGAGAATTCACATGTTTGATCTGATCTTACACAAGCACATTAGCGCATAATTTGTGGAGTATGACATGAAAGTCTCATGTGTGTTTCTATGTCTTGGGTGAAACTGGATGAATTATTAGATGGATACTTTGGCATATATATATATATATATATGTGTGTGTGTGTGTGATAATAATAATAATAATAATAATAATAATCATTGATAAGCTTTTCACTAAGTAACTGGACCTCTTGTCTCAAAGCATTGAGTGTTCACGTCAAAAGGTAAAGAATTTTGATTTGGTTAATGCCATAGTTAGTTTGATTTTGTAGCCTTTTTTACTTGAGTCCTAGGGGTGTCTCTACACCTAATGCCATAAAACCATCTAGTTTGGGAGTCATTGACTTAACACTGGTTAAATGGGTCAATTAGAAAGCTTAAGGGAACCAAATATTGCACAACCTGACGAAGAAGAATAAAAAATAAATAAATAAAAAAAAAAAAAGGAAAAGAAAAATATGCCATAGTTATTCGTTCTAATAGGGATTTCAGTGAACTTTGAGATATTGATTCATTGCACATTGGAAATAACTGGAAGCTTCATATTTATGTGCTAGTTCACTTTACACTATTTCAAACTTGTGATGCCTCAGCATGTCCTTTTGTAAGTAATTAAACTTTAAAATTCCAATTCATTGTGAAGATGGAGTTTATCTTTTTAAGCTTGCTAATGAATGAAAATCATGGTTTTGAATGATATCCTAATTTTTGAATAACATGAACTCTTGCATGATGTTTGTGGGTAACATTCCTAGAAAACCCTCACGAGACTTCACTCGTCCTCTAGGAAACTCCTAGAGGTTTAAAAGGCTTGTTGCATATGCTAAATGCAATCGTACATCTCACGAAAGATGGGTTTATCTTTTTGTTTTCTGTTTTTCCATTTAGTTTTTAGTTTCGTATTGCTAAGGGACTAGCAATATGTAAGTTTAGGGGTGTGTTAAGTGCCAAAATATTCATATTTTAGCCCTTAATTTATATTTGTTAATTCCATAGTTTTGTTAGTTTATGCCATTTTAGTTTTTTTATGTGTTTTCTATGTTTTTTGTAGGCTTTTGGAAAGGAAGCAATTTTGGAAGTATAAGGCTTAAAGAGCAATTTTGGGAAAAGTTGAAAGCTCTAGTAGTGCGATCGATTGCACGGGAATTGTGATCATGCGCACTACAAACAAGAGGACCAAACGAGCGCAAGGCATGCGTGAGGAGCAAGTCAGCAGCGCCCTATTCCGGAAAGTTCATCTTTTCAACCCTTCAAAACCCTAGGCGACTTAGAACGCAAAAGCTGCAATTTCTAGGGTTTCTAGAGTGTTCTTAAAGCCTATACATAGACCCTTAAGCCTTTCGAATAGACACACAATTTTCAAGGAGAAGAATTGGAGCTCTTCAAGTTCAAGTTTCAAGTTTATTTTTTTCCTTTCTATTTTATTTTATGAAGATTTTTAACATCAAACTCATGTATAACTAATTTACTTAGTAGGGCTAGATTGAAGACCTAATTATGTTTATTTAATATTTCAATATTGGCACCTTTGTGATGATCATGTTGTGATATTTAACTTGATTAGTTCCTGTTTTCTTGAATTCCTCATATGTGTTTGTCTGATCAACATATGCATGTGGTATGGACTAGTTAATTAAATCAATTTGGATGACCAAGTCCTGGGTTTAGTAAGGGTAACAAAAGAAATCCACACCAGGTTCTTGGGCTAAGCAACATGGAAAACCAGGAGTATACACCCATGCCCTAGGTTCCATGTGTTTGTCGATTTCCATAGATTCATGATTTCTTAAAGAACAACTTAGTATACACCCATGCTAAATCCTTTGAGAAAGAAAAGAGTTAGAGTATACACTCATGGCTAACTCGTTGCTTAGGGAAATCTATAGCTTAAGGAGTATGCACTCATGCCCTTAGGATGACAAACATTAGGTATGCATAACATGATTAAAGCATTGGCATATTGTTATATTATATAAGCATAATTAGTGGTGGATATCAAAGCCCTACCTTTTTATAATTATCAACTCAAAATCAATTTTTGTTTTATTTTACTTACGGAATTTATTTTAAGCAAAATTTAGCAATCCTCATGGGAATGATCTCGTACTTGAACGCTGTACTACTATATTGATCTTGTGCACTTGCGAGTAAAACGTACAATTATTTGCCTATTAATTTAGGTCGATATTTGGACAACAATACTCGCAAGTACATGAATCGTTTGCAATATAGTGTTGCAAGTGCGAGATCGATCCCACAGGGAATTGTGTTTTTTAAAAGCAATTATGTCTAAATCAATCAAACCCTAACCTAGATCCAAAAGATGAGAGATTTTTTTTTTTTTTTTTGTGAATATAAAATCAAAAGCATAAGTAAAATAAAGTGAAAGAAATCAAGTGACGAAGTACTAAGGTTTCGCAATCCGCACTCATAAAGTCTTAGCAACATATTCTCATGATCAATAATATTTCTAAAGTTCTCACAACAAAAATCTTAGGTATGTTTTACTTTTGATTCAAAGAATTAATCAAAACCATCCCATGTATCCATTCTTTGCATAAATCACAAAAGATATCCAATTTAAATTAAATCATCAAGTGTATTCGTAATTCATAAAAGATATCCAATTTAAATCAAATCATCAATTGTATCTGTAGAATAAATCACAAGGGATATCCAATTTTTTTGACAAAGAAAACCAAGCAATCAATTAAATGAAACTATCTTAAATCATCAAATGTATCATTGAATTACAAAAGATATCCAAGAATCATCCCACTTAATTGCATTGAAGTAAAACAAATGGAAAATCAAACTCATTAAATTGAAAAATTTTACATCACATGAGAATAATGTTTCTAATCATAAGTGAGACTTCATCCTCAACCTTAGTTAAGGGTTTAGCCTCTCATGGAGCTGAAAAATAAAACAAGAGTAATTGAATACATGGAGAATTGAGAAGCTTACAAATTAAAAACTCCAAAGTTGAGAACACCAAAAGCTAGGAAGACCTTAAGCTCTCTTCTCTCTACTCTGAAATTCCGTACTCTGCGGCCTCGTTAATTTTCTCTGAAGTCTATTCTATTTATAGGGCTTTGCCTAGGGTTTTAACCTAAAAAAGGGCGCCAGATCAGACAAGTGCACTCGATCGCACTCGAGCATGTATTTCTTCTCCTGGGGCATAGTTCTTGGGCGCTACTTGCTTGGTCATAGGCAGGGGCGCACTTGAGCGCACATGTGCTTGAGCGTAGGGTTGTGCGCTCGATCCCACTTCTGTTGATGGCTTTTTTTTTCTCAAACTTTGCATTTTTCACATCAAGACCGCAGTTCTGTTGATGGTTTCATCCTCAAACTTAGTTGGGGATTTAGCGTCTCATGGAATTGAGAGAAAATACAACAAAATGGGAATCCATAGACATTGAGAAACTTACAATGAGAAAATTCAAATTGAAAGCCGCCAAAAACTAGAAAACCCTAGCCTTTTTGCTCATATTCTCTCCAATTTCGGCCCTAGTAGGCCCCCCCTTTTTTCTGAAATTTTGTGTTCTTTTATTATATACTTAGTCTAGGGTTTTCTGAGGTTTTAACCTAAAAAACAGCACGAAGTCAGGTACGTGCGCTCGAGCGCACTCGGGCATGTATTTTTCCTCTTCTGCGGTGCAGTGTTTGAATGCTGCTTGCTTGACCGTGGGCGCGGGTGCCCTCGATCACATGGCCAATGCGCTCGAGCGCACTAACGCAAGTGGAACACTCTTCTGCGCAGTTGTGCGCGTGCGTTGCTACGCCTCTGCTCTAGCGTAGGTGCGCTTAATCTTAGGCCTACTAGGCTCAAGCGTAGTTGCACTCGAGTGCTAGTCTTGGTGCGCTCGATGCCTCTCCTTGGTGTATTAACGGAGACAACACTTCCTTTCAAATGTTTACCAAAACTGCATGTTTATTTTTGCTTAATTACAATAGGCTCATGTCATACCCCATTTGTGAGGTTTACTTATGAAGTCGTTACATTTATGTGATTATTACTCTTATAGGAAGCCCGTTTCTAGGACCCAGACGTGACATAGTTGCCACTACAGACTTTACCTTAAGATCTTCATGTTGTTATCAGGCTTGCTTTATATTGTTAGGTGCTCCATGTCTTTTAATTTGAGGATTATACTTGTCTCTGTAATGATTGTAGACTTCTCAGATTTATTTCACCTTCCTATGCATTAACTTTGATAATGCTTAAAGGGGTGGTTCCCCATTTAGCCACCAGTTGGTTAAACTGGAGTAATTGCTAGTAACCCTACCAGGCTGACCAAGGCTAGTTTTGGGGGCGTTACAAAAATTGTGTCTCCGACCTCATATCTACAAAATTCTAATAGGTTTTTTCAACAAAGAATGGGAACCAAATGGATTTGGGAAAGGTAGAGGATAGATATCTCATTGAAAGGAGAAATGATAAAAATCATTCTTTCAACCATCTTCGTATAGCAAATGGGTGAATTTACTATTGAATTTTTGTGAGACCCACATGAGTCTATAAATTCAATGATAAATCCATTAGATTTGTAAAAATGTATAGTTAAAAGATGATTAAGAGAATGATGTGCATCATGCCTCCATTTGAAATGGATCCCATTGGTAAAGGGAAGACAAGATTCAGGTGGCTGCCAAGTGCGTGGTTGTTTCCAATGTGCATTGCTGAGACAGGGTTGAGAGTGAAGCTGGAATTGGGATCAGCTTTCTATTTATAGAAATTCAATTCAACGAAAAAGAATATTCGTCAACTTAGAGGAAATAATGTTATACTGCGTTTGTTAAAATTCTCCTCTTCTGATATATATATTCAAAAGGAATTAAATATAAAATAATATTTGACTTTTGACTTTTATTGGTGATAGCAAGGACGGCCTGGTAGGGGCATTTAGAATATATCTGTGGTGAATATGGGCCATGTGAAATATTTATGTGAGAAACATACTTTGCATTTCTCTCGCCTTTTATTCCCTTGAGAAGCAAAAACAATAAAAACTTTGAATATGGCCTACCTTGTGTTTTACGAGGATAACAATGCCTGAATTTAAGATTTCGATATTCCCTTACCATTGAACTATTTTAATGGTACATTTACCAATGAGCCCATGATAACTAAATCATGATTTGCGTTGGATCAAGTGTTGATCAAAGAATGAAAAACATCGGATCAAGTGAAAGTTCGATGTACTCAAGTCTTGTTCCGATAATTCAATATCAAAAGGTAAAAGAACAAAAAACAAAACCAAAAAAAAAAAAAATCCCTCTCGAGGGATTTATTTTTTTATTTATTTTTTTTTCTTTTGAAATGTCCACGATCTACACATTACTTGCAAGTGTCACTCAACATATTATTTATCACATCAATTATTAAATAATATAATTTGTTTTTATTTTTTTTTCACCCATATTATGACGTGTAGTATTTGTGTAAATTGCGGTCAAGGCATAAGGCAACAAACTTAAGTAGGACTTTTTTTATATTATTTAAATATTTAATCAGATAATTTTAATTTTAATTCATTCTTCTTACTTTTTTCCCTTAATTGTTTTTCCAAATGACTTACAAAATTCATCACTATTAAGAGACATTTAATTTCAACCGATATCATATTTTATATTTTCCTTAAAAAAAAGATATCATATTTTGTGTTGAGTTATAATAATTAATTTTATGTAAAATTTAATTTATTCTAAAAATTATTTTAATGAACTAACTTAGCCAATATGGTGGTTAAGTTGGACAAGGATCCTTTCCACTTTATTTGAACCGGAAGGGATCCAATTAGTTGTATGTATAAGGACTCTAATTTGATTCCCTCCGGTTCATTTGAACTTTAAATTATCCAAATTCAGTTAGTTCATGTGAAATTATGAGTTTAGCTACTACTTTAAGAGTGTAATTAATGTAACTTTCTATTTTTTTTTTTTTTTATTTCTTTTCATCTAAAGTTTTAATATCTTGGAATTCAATCTTTTACCTTTATTGTGGCCTTAATTAAAGAGCACAGACTAAATTTTATCATAATATCTTTTTTTTTTCTTTTTTTCTTTTTTTTTCTTTTTTTGTATAATTGAGGCCTTAATTAAAGAGCATTAACTAACTTTTTTGTCATAATTGGGGCTTTAATTATTTCATTGGACGACTTGGAAAAGGATCCTCTCCATTTCAAAATCTCTCCATTTCCTCCATTTAGTGTATTTTGAAGGGTATTGCATTTAATGCATTACCATCATTAAAATTTTTAGACAACACTACCCTTCAAAATGTACTAAATAGAAGAAATTGAGGAATTTTGAAATAGAGAGGATAGGCTATTGTCATAAATGGGGCTTTAATTAGTTTGTATATCTTCAATTAGAATAAGAGTTGGATTTTGCTTTGCTTGACCACCCATCACAATATTCAAAGTTTTTGAAATCCTCGTTCATAACAACGAATATGATATAATTTTAATTAATAAAAGTTACTAATTAGAACTGAAGCAGTGATGTCGCTGTCTTTTAATGATTTTCACCAATTTGTTTAATCTATGAAGTTGATTAAATAAACACACCTTTTTGCCGATTGTGGTGTGCTGCGAAAGCAACGTTTCATAAATATCATTATTTTGGAATAAAATGGTTGATTATTGTAGTAATTAATTAAATAGTGGTTCTCGGATCATTCAATATAAACAAAGAAACTAACGCATTGGGATATCCGTAAGCTTTAATGAACCAACCAACTATTTCTTTATTTTTCTCCAACTTCAAAACATCGGTAAGCAACGATTGGAGACCCCATGGCTTTGAATCCTCCAAATGGAACCCAAGAAAGGTGTTTTTCAAGTGATGTACGTCCTATCATATCATGGTTGAACCTATTATAGCCTATACTACTGATCAATCAAGTTTTCATATTCATTTTCGAGTAATTTTAGATGGCTTATTTGTGTTCTACTTGTATCCCACTAAGAATAATGTGGCTATTAAAATCATTCTTTGATCAAAATTCAATAATGATCAATCACAAGTCTAATGGTAATTTTAATAGTCACATCATTCTTAGTAGGATACAAGTATGACACAAGTAGGCCACCTAAAATTACTCTTTATTTTCAGCTCTAAATAGTTATGAAGAAAGTTTGATAAATAATTAACTCTTGGTTCCAAAAAAAAAAAAAAAATTAAACTCTCTAGCCCTAACATGATGGATACATGAGGGGTTTGTGTTAGAATCTAAAAAAAATTAGCTAGTGAGAATCTCGAAAATCTCCAATTATTTCCAGAATAGAATATCAGAGACCTTCTATTATTTCAAGAATCTCTAAGATATTATATTATCTTCAAAATCGTTATACTTCATTATGTTGAAGTGTGTATAAAGTAGGATCACTAATTAAAATCTATTGCCGTTCTGGCCTAATCATGCACTTTTAATTAGCTGTGCACTACCTCTCTTGTATTGTCTTTCTTCAGTCTTCTATTACTAATGAGCCACACAGAAGAAAGAGACCCAAATAGACAAAATTATCGGGGTAAGAAAAGTTATATCCTAGCTGAAGCATCAAATGAATCAATTAACTTGATTCATGGGCCTCTCTGGTGGTCCTCCTTATCATTATCGATGGATGGATGGAGAATAAAGTGAATGTAGCGAGGAGAAATCTTTATCATCACGCAACCAATTTATGCGTGTCCTTGGCAATTCCGCGGCTCCAACTCTAAAACATAAAATAAAATAATAAATAAAAGCTATTACAATTTACATTACATGCCAGCTAAAAATGAAGTAAAAGGAGCACGTGCAATCATTCACCGAATCTCCTGGTAGAAAAGAAATTCTACTCCTCCAATAAACTAGGCTGAAGAATCGAATATATAGTTTGAAAATGACACCAGCAAACGTGCATATTACACAATAAAATAGTGTATTTAAGCATTTTATACCCCTATAAACAAACACAACTCCAACCACCAGAGGATTACGAATGACAGCAAATGAATAAGCCATAATTCCAAGGGTCTTAATAAAGTTGCATCAATAGAGGAACAAGGCAAAGCGGCAAAAGACAACCACCCTAGTGATGAAAGCAGCGGGCATTATTTCATAGACTTTTAAAAACCCAAAAAGTGAGAAAGTAAATTGAACAACATATAAAGCAATTCATCAAGTAGTTTGCAGAAACTAGGTACATACACACCGACACACTGCACCCTATCATTCCATGGCATTTTGTACACCCAATAAATAGGAGAGTGGCAATGATATGTGTAGAGATAAAATTAGAATGTAATATATGCTTAGAGAAAATGAGAAGACCACAAAATGGAAGACCAACGAATTAACCTTCCATGAATCCACATTGCGTAAACCATATCTATATTTGCATCCCCCCGGTGTACAATGCAGATCAATCTGCTCTCACCCTGTAATGGCAGGGTAGCTTCTATACATGAATTGGATGGATTATTGGCATATAGAAAAAGATAACGATGTCCCCCAGCTCTTTCCGTAGATCCTCTCAGGCTTTCTTTAAGTTTTTACCACTCCCTATAACCTTCATGATCACCTCCTCTTCAGAGCAAAATCCTTCATTATCATTGTACCTCCGTGTAGAAAAAGTATCTGAAGATCTATGGCAGAAAAGCTAGCACTGTAGGAAAACACTGATGAATGTCACAGTTTCCAAACATAATGGTCACGTACTACTCCATGATTCATCTAATGGTGGCAAGCACTCTTCTGGGTTGGCATAGAAATAATCCTCCTCTTTAGGTCTGTCTGGGATCACCAACCTTCTACTCGGGCTCCCCATGCGAAATGCATGAGTTTCCTTCACTGCTGATGAGAACTCATCCCAGCTCAGTGATCCACTATTGTACTGATCTATCAAGCCGACCAGAAGTCCTCTGTCCAATAAAATTGTCTTCTTGAACCCAAGAAATCTGAAGCATTGATAAACAACAGATGTCTCAGTTGAGATGAAATGCTTTTGACACCATTAAAATAAATTAGCATGTAAAAAATTAGTTACTGACAAAGGACAGAAAATTGTGATGTCAAAACCAGTGGTGATTTAAATTCCAAATTACTTTATTCAAAGAAACCACTATACCGGTTAAGGAACGTCAGCATAATTTTCACACAAACAGAACAGAACTGAACTCTTAACAAAACAGTACCTGCGGTGGCCTTCAACAACTTTTGCCATGTTTCCATCATATGTAGGAACAAAAATATCACTCTCCAGTGACACTAGATAATCCAATGCAGCCATCTGGGACGAGTGATTTTGAAAAAACCTAAGGTCAGACGATTCCAACAGAATCTCCTTTCTGACCTGTATTAAGAAACCCAAGCACAATAGGTTAAGTCACGAAGATAAATAATAACCAAGTAGTAAAAGTCAAAGAGTTCGCCTCAGCTCTATCTACTCACCAATTTTGGATAAGCCTTTGCAAGACTTGCCATTCTCCTTTCTCCACCATATATTTCACCAGCTGCAATATAAATCTGGAAGCTAGGATCAATGTCCAGCGCCCTCAGAGTAAGAGCAGTTTCCTCAGGTGTCAAAGGGCACAAGCCATCTTTCCTTTTCAAGTCAGAATTTATTATTTTCTCTTTCCACCACGGATAAGCATACCTGTAAAAATATGTAAAATATGAGATGGAATGAGGATGGAATGAAATTTTCAGAGTTCAATAGCTGGTTAAAGAAATACACACAGCTCACCTCATTCTTGTCAACTCCTCCACCTCCTCATTGTTGCAACCTTGAGTACAGCCAGAAAATGCCAACATGTCCATTTCATATCTAAGATGAAGTACTAAGAAAGGACCATTTTTCCTTAAAAGCTTGATAACCCTTTTACCCAACTCCTCTATCTGAGAAGTGAACCTCAGAGCACTAAAATTCACTCTACAACGCAGCTTCTGAATCTCCAAAGGTTGGCCATTATTGGCAAGTCGAGCATCAGTTCTATTTAGATGTACAACCTTGTGCTTCTGTATCAGTGGAAGAATCTGTGTGGCACAAATACAAACAATAACCATTACTTTGAGAACAGAGGTTTCAACAAATTGAAAACATCATAAGTAGGAAATATAAGAATACAAATTGATGAATTGTTGCTATGTTTTGAGTAGATACTAGGTTCGAATCACACCAAGCGAAAGAGAAAAAGATATCTAAACGTTTAAGTTTAAAGATTGGATATCCAACCCAGCTATGGTAGTCATTTTCCATGATATTTAAGTTTTGCATCTTGCAATGTTCTGATATTCTTGCCTGACAGAAGGGGCTAAGGAAACAATAGTATAAAACTAACCTGATAATGATAGTAAGATATGTCCGACCAACTGATTGGAGGCATGGAATAAACAGTTCCTAATTCCACTTTCCTCTTGAGCCTAGGAGGCAATTCTTTCAATATTCGAACTTCATCTCTCAAGGAAGTAATGAAATGATCCACATCAAATATGTCTTGGAACTCACTGCAACATTAATTCATAAATATTCATTTGACACGTAAGAAACAAAATCCTGCTACACAAATGAGGGGAGAAAAGCTATACATCCTTTTAAAACTTGTCAACATTCAATAGCTTCAGATATGTAAGGAGAGAAACGTTGACACACCTGGGATCAGCCCAAAAGGAGGTTTTATCCAGCTCAGGCACTATAAGTGTGACATTTAAATATCTAGCAATAGCAACCATGTCACAAATCTGTACACAGAAATATAAGACTCATTACGATATGAACGTTTTTCCATATTACTAAGGTCATATGCCAATGGAGGCATGCTTCGCTAACCACTCACCGCTGCTCTCATTTGATTGAGTCCTCCATTGCATGAGACCATCAGGTAGCCATTGTTCTTATAAACCCCTAAATAAAACACGCCAAAATTCAATTGAGTCTAATATTGATAATCACAATTAAAAATAAAGAAAATAAGGATATGCCAATGCTTCATAAGGACAGAATATACAAAGAAATCAACATATCTGCAAAAACTCATTAAGTTGCTCTACTGTATTTCATAAATCAGAAAATCTGTCACAAGCTTATGATGACAGTAACTTGGAACAACATCAGTCAGCTCAATATACACTGAAGCTAACGGAAATGGGGCATCAGATATGATAGCTACATTCCGGATGACCAGTTTCTACCTCCAAATGCTACCACGCTAACTCACATTCTATTGGGCAGTCACATCTGCGTCAACAGAATTTCTATCACATGAAAGAACTGAGAACAAAGATTCTCCATAAATGCAAATATCCCAACATCCCCATATAGTCACAAAATGAAAATGGCAAAAGGCTTTTGAAAAGCCCATCTCCTAAAATCATCTCTACCTTAAATTAACAAATGAAAATGAAACAAATTGAACTTAAATAACCTCCGCATCATCATTCTCAAAATCAAAAGTCATTTTGAAAAACAATTAAGACTAGCCAATATCTTAAAAAACCCATAACAGCGACATAATTTCTAGAATACAACGTTACTTGAGGGATTCAGAAACCAACAGATAATAATATATCCAAAATACCCAGTAAAATCAATCAATTCAGAAACAAAATTTCACAAAAATGCTCACTTTTGGGTGGAAGAACACGCAGCGGAACAAACGGGACGCTGAGGGCATTATTGACGGAGGAGTCCCCGGAGAAACAAGAGGGCCAGCCCTTCAAGACCCTAGGCCCCCACATATCCCCCAACGCCGTCAACTGCACAACGCAGGTCCAGAGCAAAACCGACGTAGTGGCGCGTATCATCCACAGCTTCATCCTCGACCTCGACATCGAGCTCTTCAGCTTCTCAACCCTACTCTCACCCATTGCCTTCAAACCCATCTCGCTCCTCTCCTCCTCCTTATATTCACAACTCTTCCTTTCACTCTTCCTCTCTATCCTGCACATCTCGCTTCTCTTCCCCCCATGCAATAGGATGCGTTTTCATCCAATTCTCTTAATGTACTAGGATCAAGAATTGGAAACAGAAAGAGAAACAAAAAGAAACCCTAAATTCACAACCAAACTTGGAACCGCGAGAATGTCCTAATAGAGAAAGATCCAAATCCAACCTAAAGCTCACCCAAACTTGCCTCAATTAGCACCATTTCCCCACATCGCTGATTCCTCTCACAAATCTCTCCAAACCCACAGATTCCTTTCCCAATTTTGCACCAAAACTACACTGATTTCCACGCGCATTACCCAAAAGCTTCGATCCGAGCAATAAAAAAAAAATTTATAACCCCATTCGGATCTAAACAGAAATGGGAGATTGCGAATTAAAAGCTCATCGGAGATCCGGTGGATTTTTCGGTTAGAGATCGATTCCGGTCGCCCCAGAGCCCGGCCCGGCGAGTACACAAGCGCGATTACGAATATAGAGGGTGAGACCGCGAGCGAGAGAGAAAGAGACAGAAGGAGGACGTCGATGAATTATTGGGGCAATATTAACAGCGCGGTGGCTATGCGTGGGCGCACGCGACCAAAAGTGCAAAGGAGAGCGAGTCTGGGTGTGTGTGAGAGAGAGAGAGAGAGAGAGAGAGAGAGAGAAAGCGAGAGAGCCGTACACCGCTACTGTGGTTGGGTTGAGGGAGGTTTCGACTTTCATGGTGAGTCCGCCAATAAATGCCAGCCAGCTAGATGGGGATACGGTGGGCCCATGGGAATTAAGTGTCGAGGACGTGTCGAAGATCTGGCCGTGCAAGTTCCACCACGTGGCGATGACTCTGAGAGGTTTAGAGATGTCCGTAGAGGTAGCTGTTTATTGTTCTCCGCCCCGTTTGATTTGGGATTCGCCCGTCCTTTAATCTCGATTTCGATACGCCGACAAATTATCGCGATATTTTCCGCATATTTCGCCGCCGACGGCCAAAGGTTTTGAGGTGTATATTGATCGCTGAATTAAATAAAACTAGGACTCTGTTGGCCCATTGATTACAAAAGTGTGATATTTATTTCTTTAATACGATTAAATGAAGTATAATCCAATGACAAAGGAAGAAAAACTTCAAAATATATAGATATAATAATCCATATAATTAGACAATCTTTTATTTCTATAATTAATAAAATTTTATTTTTACTCTCATTATTGTTTCTTCAATTCAGAAAACAAAAATCCCCCCTATTACGAAGGAGCATTCAATTAGACAGAAAAATAAGGGGAAAATGCATCCATTAGTTACGATACCTTTGCTTGGAATAAGTCAATGAAAACATTTTTTGAGTTATAAATGATAGAAAAAGCAAGTACTACAAATGAAATAATTATATGCTAACTTAATAGCCAACAAATTTAGTAGTGCTTTCTTTATATTTAAATATTTAATTAAACAATTTTAATTTTAATCATTCTTCTGTTTTTTTGCTCTTAATTTTTTTTTTTTTCCAAATGACTTGCAAAATTCATAAAAGACATTTTATTTCACCATAAGGTGTCATATTTTATGTTGAGCTACATATAATTCTTTTTATGTAGAATTTAATTTGTGCAAGATGAAAGTTACTTTATTTTAAAAATTATTTTAATGAACGAACTTAGTCAATATGTTAGTTTATGTTCAAGTGAAATTATGAGTTTAGAAACTACTTTAAGAGTGCATTTAATGTGACTTTCTATTTTTCTCTTTCTTTTCCTTTAAAGTCTTAATATCTTGAAACTTAATTAAATTTTTTTTAAAAAAAATATGTCCCCAAAAGGGGGTATTGGAGTTCAATTATTTGTATATGTAATTGAGCCATTAATTAAAAAGCACTTACTAACTTTTTTAACATAATTGGGGCCTTAATTAAATTACATTTTCCTATCATTTATAACTCAATTAGAACCATTTACTTAATTAATTGGGGCCTTAATTAAATTTTATAATTGGGGTCATAATATTATTTTTAAATGATAATCTCAAATTTAACGATAATTTTAAAAGACATATCACAGTTGAGAGGATACCAGGAGAATACTAGAATAACCCTTAGTATTTCTCAAATATATAATTGGGGCATTGACTAACTTTTTGTCATAATTGGGACTTTAATTATTTTATATATATAGAAAGAAACTTAAGTATACTATAGTTATTTGGAGAGTCTTATTTTATTGGGGGCCTTTTTTTTTTTTTTTTTTTTTTTTTGATAATAACGTGAATTTCCCATTGATACTCAAGGAATAAGTACAGATTGCTCTAAAGCAATAAGTTCCTGGATACAAGCGGGTGGGTCTACGAACCACACATTGTCCATAATCTGCTTTATCGCCAGTCTCGCAAGCTCATGAGCTATCCGATTTGCATCTCTGCTAACGTACATTATTGTCCAGTGGGGGAAAAACTGTAGGTTGGTGCGTATGTCATCTATAAGAGGGCCCCTCCTACTCCAGTCCGGCTCCAAGGAGTTCACCGCGTCAACCACCATCGTCGCATCTCCCAGGAACTATATCTGTTCGAAGCCCATTTCATGGCATAGCTGAATAGCAGCTAGAGCTGTCATAGCCTCTGCATCTCTGCTGGTTCAAGATATCCCCATCTCGTAAGACATTTCGCAGCCAGCAGCGTCCCTATATGGTCACGCAAGATTAATCACAAACCTATCCTACCCCGGCCATAATTAATCGCAGCGCCTGATATGTGCCAAATATTGCATATTTAGACCCCTTAATTTACTTGTGTTAATCCTTTAACTATATCTGAAATTGTGTGTTAGTTTTGTATTTTTAATATTTTGTAGGTCATTGAAGAAAAACTATTTTTCGAAAGAAAACATACTTTGAGAAGACCTAGATGATGTGGTTAAGCTTCACTAAATCTAAGAAATGGTTAAATCGGATTAAAGATAATATTGGATTAAAGTTCAGATTGGATAAAATTTCGGATTTGATTCAAATTCAGATTCTTAACATGTCTCAGTATTTTAACTATAACTTTTCGCTCACATATCCGATTGAGGTGATTCAAGTGGTATTGGAAAGATAACTCAAAATAATACAATTCATTGTGAAATATAATTTTCCTAATTCAGACGTTTACTATTCCAAAATCGTCTCGTAATTAAAAGGTACAAACGTGGACGAATTTTATCCGATTTCAACTTGTAAAACCCTAAGTTTTAGGTCTATAAATAGGGAATTATCAGATAAGTTAGGGAGGTTACGAATTTCAAGATTGCAGAGGAGAAAGAAGGGAGTTCAAGGTTTTCCTATCTTTTGGATCTCAACTTTGTGATTCTTATTTGTAAGTACTCAATTTTACATTATGAATTCAATCAATCTTGTTTTGTCTTTCAATAACATGAGAGGCTAAACCTTCAACTAAGGTTGAAGATGAAGCTTCACTTATGATTAACAACTTTGTTTCATGTATGTAATATTTCCCAATTTAATGGTGTAATTGCTTTATTGTTTTACTTCTAATCAATTGGATTGAATAATTCTTGGATATCTTTTGTGATTCAATTATACACTTGATGATTTAAGATTATTCAATACAATTGATTGCTTGGTTTTCTTTGTTAAAAATTGGATTTCCCCTGTAACTTATTCTCTGGATACAATTGATGTTTTGATAAAGATTGGATATTTTCTTGTGATTTACGGATACAGTTAATGATTTGATCGAATATTAGATTTCTTTTGTGATTTGGGTTATGAATGGATATATGGGATCTTTTGATTAATTCTTTGAAGCAATAGTAAAACAAACTTAAGATTTATATGTGAGAACTTTGGGGAATATTATAAATCATGAAATTATGTTGTTATCAATTTGTGAGTGCGGATTCCGAAACCTTAGTGCTTTTGTCATAAGATTTCAATCACTTTAAATTGCTCATGCTTTTGCTTTTTCATTCAAACAAAAAAAATCTCTGAAAAATTTGGAACTAGATTAGGGTTTAATTAATTTAGATTTAAAATTGCTTTTAAGAATAGAATTCCCTATGAGTTCGACCTCGCACTTGCAATCCATTAACTACAATTGATTCGTGCACTTGCGAGTTAAATAATTTGTACAACAAGTTTTTGGCGCCATTGCCGGGGATTTGTTTATTTTTTTAAACCAATTTATTTCTAGATTAATTTTATTCTTCTACTAGTTATAATTAGGATTTTATTTTTCTGTAATTTGTTTTGTTTTAATCTTGTTACTAACAAAAAATAAAAATAAAAAAAAAATTCTTTTTCTTTTTTGTTGTTGTTTTGTTTGTGTTACAGCCCTGCTACGATCGAGCGCACTTGTGGCCAAGACAGCAACCGCAACAGTTCAGTAGATTTTAGCCAAAATCTTTTGGTCCTTTTTCGTGAGTTTTTAGTTGCTGTTTAAATTAATTTATGCTTGCAATTGTGTTTAGTTAGTTTAATATAATTTAATTTAGTTCAATTCATTTCAGTTTTTAGTTTATTAGTTTGTTAGGTTATTAGCTTGTTAGTTCCTTTTTGCATGTTTGGTCGTTGATCTTTAAATCTGGAGTTAAACACTTTTGATCCCAAAATTGAAAGAACGGCGAGAGAGAATCTAAGACATCCACCAATTCTCAAAATTCCGAGTTTGATTCGGAAAAGTCTGTTAAGATGGGAGAACAAAATCAACCTAGATCCCTTAGGGAGCTATTCGTACCCAATATTACCAACACACCGTAGTGTATAGTGTTGCTAGCTACTCACTTCGAGCTGAAGCCGAGTACAATAAGTCACCTTCCTGCGTTTAGAGGATTAGAGAATGAGGATCCATATGTTCATGTGAGGATTTTTTTGGAAATCTGCGATATTGTTAATACGTAGAATGCCCCAGCAGAAGCGGTGCGTCTTCGGTTATTCCCTCTGTCCCTACATGATAGGGCGAAATCCTGGCTACTCAACAATAGACTTGGATCTATCACTTCGTGGGATATGCTGCAAAGCAAGTTTTACCACAAGTTCTTCCCAATTTCCAAAATCAATGCCCTCCATTTGCAGATCACCAATTTCAGACAGAAAGAAGGGGAAAGATTCATCGATAGCTGGGAGAAGTTTAAAGAGCTTACTATAAAATGCCCATCCCACGGGTTTGAGAATGAGGTGCTTGTTCAAATTTTCTACAGGGGACCAACATCAAGTGAGCGAAACTCGCTTGAGACGATGAATGGTAGAGAATTCTTCAGTCTTACAGAGGATGAAGCCTATAAAACTTTGTGGACGAAATGGTTAAACAAGCACTACAATGGGATTTTCAAGATAGTTGGGACAGACAACAACCCGCTCCCAAGATAGGAGGCATCTATGAGGTGAGGAACGATGCTGAATTAAGGGAGGAGTTCAAAGTTCTCAGGCGTCAGTTTGACACTATGGTCTTAAACAAACCAGTGAATGCAGCAGATACTTACCAAGTTGATGCATGCGGGTTATATGAGAGTCAAACGCACTTCAATCAAAACTGCCCAACTCTGTCAACAGAGTATCCAACTGAGCAAGTCAATGCCTTCAATGAGTACAGAAAACCCACAACTGGACCGTCTTTTGAAACTTACAATCCAGGATGGCGGAATCACCCCAATTTCTCTTGAAAGCAAAATTAACCATTGAACCAGAGAGATACATCCACTCAAGCTCAGAATCAGTTCAGGCCATCTCACCAAACTCAACCTCCTGCTTATCAGTCCACCACTCATGGGCCACAGCCTGCACCACAGTCATCACTGGAAGACATGATGAAAGCATTCATGCAATCAATGGATAAGAACATACAAGATATGAAGAATGCAACCATGAGCAATTCCCAAGATATACAAGAGCTAAAGGTTTCACCAATCAAGCCGTACAGGAGATGGGGAATTCCAACATGGCTAATAGCAGAGACATACAAGAACTTAAGCAGGCCATGATCAAGGTAGAAGGACAAGTTGGCCAAAAAGCAAATCAAGTGGGGGAAAGAGAAAGAAGGAAGTTCCCAGACAACCTGTGCCTAACCCAAAAGGGCAATTTGTGATTGGAAGTTCCTCTCCCTCTACGCATGGTCAGGATCATGTAGAAGCCATCACCACTTTGAGGTCATGCAAACAAGTGGATAATCAAGTGGTCATGCCTGAAGAGGCCATTGAGCTTGCATAAGAGAAGGAAAACTATGACAAGCCTGCGGAAGACATAGAACCAAACATTACCATTCCGATTGCTAAGGACCCTTCTAGAAAGTATATACCCAAAGCTCCGTATCCAGAAAGACTGATAGCGCCAAAGAAGAGCTCGAAGTTTGATGATATTTTGGAAGTGTTCAAGCAAGTGCAGATAAACATTCCATTCCTAGATGCCATCTAGCAAGTGTCTTCTTATGCCAAATTTCTAAAGGATTTGCTCACTATCAAGAGAAAGACGAACGTCCCTAAGAAAGCTTT
>NC_081546.1:15417026-15553539 GCF_901000735.1 Corylus avellana
GGGATTGGGAGAGTTGAAATCCACTTCAATTGCACTTCAGTTGGCCGACAGATCTGTGAAGGTTCCAAGGGAAATTATTGAAGACGTGCTGATCAAAGTTGATAAGTTCTATTACCTTGTGAACTTCATCGTCTTAGATACAGAGACGAAAAATGCAGAAATTCAAGTTCCAATCATATTAGGGCGTCCCTTTTTAGCTACGGCTAATGCCCTAATCAACTGTAGAACTGGAGTCATGAAGATATCATTTGGAAACATGACAGTGGAGCTGAACATCTTTGATATCAGCAGGCAGCCATTTGAGTATGAGGAGGTCAGAAGCACATGCTTAATTGAGGAAATAGTAGAGAAAACTGTCAATGAACTAGATATTGAAGACCCCTTGGGAGAATGCCTGATTGCATTGGAAGTGATATGGAACTGGACACATTATTGGAACAAGTTGACGCCTTGTTAGACTCAACTCCTGAATAGAGACGGAGACTGCAGAAATTACTTTGACATCGTCCCCTGGTCCATCTTTATTAGCAGTTGAGCCTGTCAAACGGGAGTTGAAGCCTCTACTAGACACCCTAAAGTACAAGTATCTAGATCCTACAGAATCTCTACTAGTGATCATTGCTGCCGACCTGGATAGTGATCAGGAACAGAAGCTGCTAGAAGTTTTGAGAGAGCATAAAGAAGCAATCGGGTGGTCAATAGAAGATATTAAAGGAATCAGCCCTATAGTAGTGATGCATAAGATTCATCTGGAAGAAAATGCTAAACTTCTCGCGAGCCACAAAGACGGTTAAATCCGACCATACAAGAGGTAGTTCGAGCGGAGGTAATTAAACTTCTGGATGCGAGAATCATATACCCAATCTCTGATAGCAAATGGGTGAGTCCCATTCATGTAGTGCCGAAGAAGGCAGGGATTACAGTTATCAAGAACAAGGAAAATGAGTTGGTCCCCACTCGTGTGCAGTCAGGATGGAGAGTGTGTATTGACTATAGGAAGTTAAATGCCGTGACAAGAAAAGACCATTTTCCTCTACCCTTCATCGATCAGATGTTGGAGAGATTGGCAGGCCATGAGTACTACTGCTTCCTTGATGGTTACTACAACCAAATTCCACTGGACCCAGAAGATCAAGAGAAGACTACTTTCACTTGTCCGTTCGGTACGTTTGCCTATCGCCGTATGCCGTTTGGATTGTGTAATGCACCTGCCACTTTTCAACGATGCATGATCAATATCTTTTCAGATATGGTTGAACATCACCTAGAGATCTTCATGGATGACTACGCAGTCTTCGGTTCATCATTTGGGGAGTGTCTACATCATCTCACATTGGTGCTAGTACGGTGTAAGGAGAAGAATCTAGTTCTAAATTGGGAAAAATGCCACTTCATGGTAAAATAAGGAATTGTTTCGGGGCATGTAATTTCCCACAAAGGTATTGAGATTGACAGAGCTAAGGTTGATCTGATCTCTAACCTTTCGCCCCCGCGGATAGTTAAGGAGATTTGGTCATTTCTGGGACATGCTGGATTCTACAAAAGATTCCTCAAGGACTTCAGGAAGATAGCAAGACCTTTATGTAATCTACTGGCAAAAGATGTTCCTTTTGATTTCAATGACAAGTGCCAGACAGCCTTTGAGATTCTGAAAAAGACCTTAACTTCTACACCAATCATTCAGCCACCTAATTGGGGGGTTTCCGTTCGAGATAATGTGTGATGCCTCCGATTATGCTATGCGAGTTGTTTTGGGTTAGCAAGTAAAGAAGATTCCACATGTCATATACTATGCTAGCAAGACTCTGAATGATGCACAACTCAACTACTCCACTACTGAAAAGGAGTTGTTAGCTGTAGTGTTTGCTCTGGATAAGTTTAGATCTTGCTTGCTAGGATCTAAAGTCTTAGTCTACTCGGATCATGCTGCGTTGAAATATCTATTGTCAAAGAAAGATGCTAAATCTCGTCTCATCCGGTGGATTCTGTTGCTGCAAGAGTTTGATATTGAAATTCAGGACAAGAAGGGTTTCGAGAATGTGGTAGCTGACCATCTATCTAGGCTGGTTGTAGACTTCAATGAAAATGTTGTGCCGATTGCTGAGACATCCCCTGATGAACAACTTATGCACATCTCTCAAATTACTGCACCATGGTTCGCAGATATAGTGAACTACCTTGTCACTACCCAAATGCCATCACATTGGACCAGGCAAGACATATCAAAATTCTTGGCTGGGGTGAAGTACTTTTGGGATGATCCTTTCCTGTTCAAATACTACCCAAATCAGATTATAAGGGGATGCATTTTTGAAAATGACCAACAAAATGTCCTATCTTTTTGCCATGATCATGCATGTGGAGGTCACTTTAGTTCTAAAAAGACCGCGGCAGAGATTCTTCAAAGTGGATTCTATTGGCCCTCCGTTTTTCGTGATGCCCATGCCTACTGTTCAACCTGTGATAGATGTCAGAAGTTGGGGAGCATTGGAAGAAGGAATATGATGCCGCTGAACCCGATCCTTATTGTGGAGCTGTTTGATGTTTGGGGCATTGATTTCATGGGGCCCTTCCCTAATTCTTATGGGTATCTTTTCATCCTTGTGGTGGTGGATTATGTTTCCAAGTGGGCGGAGGCCATTGCATGCAAGACTAATGATCACAAAATCGTGTTGCAATTTTTGAAGGAAAATGTGTTCGCACGTTTTGGGACACCACGTGCCATCATCAGTGATGGGGGGAAGCATTTTTGCAACCGATATTTTGAGCAACTCATGAAGAAGTATGGCATTACTCATAAAGTTGCAACTCCCTACCATCCTCAAACAAGTGGGCAACTTGAGATATCCAATAGAGAAATGAAGAGGATATTAGAAAAGACGGTGAACCCGACAAGGAAAGACTGGTCTCTTTGACTCAATGACGCTTTGTGGGCATACCGAACTGTATTCAAGACTCCAATTGGCATGTCTCCCTACCGACTCGTATATGGCAAGGCTTGTCACCTCCCTATGGAATTAGAACACCGGGCTTATTGGGCTATAAAGCAGCTAAATTTCAGTCTCACCAAGGCTAGTGATCAAAGGAAGCTACAGCTAGATGAATTAGAAGAATTGAGGAATGATGCCTACGACTGTGCCAAGCTATACAAAGCTCAGATGAAGAAGATTCATGACCAAAACATTTTGAGAAGATCATTTGAAGTTGGTCAGAAAGTCCTCCTTTACAACTCACGTCTGCATCTGTTTCTAGGAAAGCTCAAATCCCGATGGACTGGACCATTCATAGTGCGTGCAGTTTCTACTCATGGAGCCATCGAAATCGAGGATCCTAAGAATGTAAGTACTCTCAAGGTCAATGGTCAGCGGTTGGAGCCGTTCTTAGAACTGGAAATTTCGGAGAGTGAGGAATTGCCTTTGGAAGATCTTACGTCATCTACTTAATCATCAGCGGTGAAAAGTCTGGATGAAGACTATAAACTTAGCTATTATGGGAGGCATTCCTTTTTTTTTGGTATTTTTAGTCATTTTTTGTGTTGTTTCGTTTATGTTCATTTTTGTTTTATTTTTGTGTTTGTTAGGACAGGTGTTGTCACGAGTAAGTTTGGGGGTCGTCTCTTTGCTCACTCTGGTTCCTTATACCTCTTGGTATTGTATTTCTGCCTACTGAGGACAATGTGTGATTCAAGTTTGGGGGTATGGAAAAACATTTCGCCTGTTTATTTTTGTGCTTATTTGTATTGTTTAATAAAAAATAAATAAAAATTGTGCTATGTTGTTATCAAGTTTGAGTTAAACTGTAACTATGATTTGCATTTCATTAGCTCGCTTAAAGGGTTGAACACATCATTATGTCATTAGGAGTCTGAGTCCTTTGACTTATTTTTTGGTAAAAGAGATTTCACTTGTTTTGAGATAAATTTTTATGAGCACATTAGCATGTTTTCTGTGAGGTATGATGTTTGAGCTTAAGCATGTTCTCTTTGAGATTTGTTGGATGACCTATTGATGAATAACCATTGGCTTGAAAGATATAAAAAAATGAATAAATAAATAAATAAAAAAGAGAAGGAAAAAGAAAAGAAAGATCATGTTGAGTTTTTCACTGAGTAACCAGACCTCTTGCCTCATTAAGCATTGAGTGTTCGTTGTCAAAAGGTGTGAAGTTCAGTGTTGATTTATGATATGGCTAATCTGACTTCGTAGCCTTTTTGACTTAAGTTAATAAGCCCTTAGGGATGTTCTACATCTAGTGCCCTAAAGCCACCTGGCTTGGGAGTCATTGGCTTAACACTTGTTGCATGAGTCAATTAGAAAGCTTAAGGGAGTTAGACATTGCAGAGCGTGTAAAAAAAAAAAAAAAATAGAAAATAGAAAAAAAAAATGCATATCTTGCCTTGGTTGTTTCATTTGATAGAGATTTTTACAAATGTTATGTAACTTGTCTTGAGTTTAAACTAAAAGCTTCATGATTGTATGCTAATTACACTTTACACTTTTCAGAACATATAAGATCTAAATTGCCCATTTATGAGTGAATTGATTTTGGTTTCCTATTGACTGTGATGATGGTGTTTGTCTTTTTAAACTTGCTCATGAATAAGAACCATGGTTTGTGTGAAACTTCTTTCTTGTTAAACAACATAGTGCTACAACGTTTGTGGGTATCATTCCTGTTAAGCCCTCACGAGACTTCACTCGTCCACTAGGCATGCCTAGGGGCTTAAAAGGCTTGTTGCATATGCTAAATGCAATCATTTCTCCCACGAAAGAGGTTTTATGTTTTGTTTTATTTTGTTTTCATTTTATTTTTCGTTTTGTTTTGCTAAGGGACTAGCAAAAGTTAAGTTTGGGGGTGTTTGATGTGTGCCAAATATTGTATATTTGGACTCCTTAATTTACTTGTGTTAATCCTTTTGTTGTGTTATTATCTGATGTTCTGTGTTAGTTTTGTGTTTTTAGTATTTTGTAGGTCATTGAAGAAAAACTACTTTTCGGAAGAAAACATACTTTGAGAAGACCTAGATGAAGTGGTTAAGCTTAACCAAATCCAAGAAATGGTTAAATCGGATTAAAGATAAGATTGGATTAAAGTTCAGATTGGATAAAATTTCGGATTGGATTCAAATTCAAATTCTGAATATGTCTCAGTCTTTTGACTATAACTTTTCGCTCACATATCTGATTGAGGTGATTAAAGCGGCATTGGAAAGATAACTCAAAATACTACAATTAATTGTGAATAAGATTTTTCTAATTCGGACGTTTACTATTCCAAAATCATTCGGCAATTAAAGGGTACAAACCTGGACGAATTTTATCTGATTTCAACTTGTAAAACCCTAAGTTGTCTATAAATAAGGAATTATCAGATTACTTAGGGAGGCTACGAATTTCAAGATTGCAGAGGAGAAAGAAGGGAGTTTAAGGTTTTCCTAGCTTTTGGATCTCAACTTTGTGATTCTTATTTGTAAGTACTCAATTTTACATTATGAATTCAATCAATCTTGTTTTGTCTTTCAATAACATGAGAGGCTAAACCTTCAACTAAGGTTGAAGATGAAGCCTCACTTATGATTAGCAACTTTGTTTCATGTATGTAGTATTTCCCAATTTAATGGTTTAATTGCTTTATTGTTTTACTTTTAATCAATTTAATTGAATAATTTTTGGATATCTTTTGTGATTCAAGGATACATTTGATGATTTAAGATTATTCAATACAATTGATTGCTTGGTTTTCTTTGTTGAAAATTGGATTTCCCCTGTGATTTATTCTCTGGATACAATTGATGTTTTGATAAAGATTGGATATTTTCTTGTGATTTACGGATATAGTTAATGATTTGATCGAATATTGGATTTCTTTTGTGATTTGGGTTATGAATGGATACATGGGATCTTTTGATTAATTCTTTGAAGCAATAGTAAAACAAACTTAAGATTTATATGTGAGAACTTTGGGGAATATTATAGATCATGAAATTATGTTGTTATGAATTTATGAGTTCAGATTCCGAAACCTTAGTGCTTCATCATAAGATTTCAATTACTTTAAATTGCTCATGCTTTTGCTTTTTCATTCAAACAAAAAAATCTCTCAAAAATTTGGAACTAGATTAGGGTTTAATTAATTTAGATTTAAAATTGCTTTCAAGAATACAATTCCCTGTGGGTTCGACATCGCACTTGCAATCCATTAGGTACAATTGATTTGTGCACCTGCGAGTTAAATAAATTTGCACAACAGAGTCCCAATTCACCTTTACCCATCCTTGGGGAGGAGTTGTCCACTTGTTCTCCCCGCCCGTGGAATGTGCGATAGCTCCCACAACATGGACGTTCTGGAATTCAACAATAGTAGCCAACATGCATTTTACCACCTCTATTGGGTGCGGGAACTGCCCTCCATGCACCACTTTATTCCTACATAGCCATATCATCCTAGCAATCCCTGCAAATTTTTGGGCTTCCCAAATATCACATTGGCTGAACATCCCCTCTACAACTTGAAAAAAATCCAGGCCTCTGTAGGAGCTCTTTTGAAATTTCCATATGCCCTCACTCCAGACATCCATAGCCAATGCGCACTGCCATAGGATGTGGAATGCCATCTCGGCTTCTAAACCGCATATAGGGCAAAGTGAGTCATCAATGATCTTTCTCCTATGTAGATTAGCGCTAGTAGGTAGAATATCATGGCAAGCCCTCTATAAGAAATTCTTCTCTACATTTGGTATCGGCAATTTCCACAAAGTCCTCCATACCTCACTGTTAGGAACTCGAGATGAACATTTCACTTGACCAACCGCCTCCATCTCTTTTTGCATATGGTATGCACTCCACACTGAAAAGACCCCCTTTGCCGTGCCCCTCCAAATGAGTACATCTTCTCGATTTGTTCTACTAAGGGGGATGGATTGTATGAGTCTAACCTCTGCCAGAGAAAAAATCTACTCTAGCAAGCTGTAATTCCACCATTTTGAGTCTCCATCAATGAGTTCACTAACCGTGGCTGTCGGGGCTAACAAAATTGGATGGGATTGAACCATAAATGTGGATGGATTGGGAAACCACCTATCTTGCCAAATTCAGATTTTAACCCTGTTAGGTTTATTTTGGCCTTATTTAATGATCAAAATATCAGTTTGTAATTTTCCATTCTTCCTCAAATGTCGGGGTGAAGATTGGATGTTTGTTAGAGGTCTCTGACTTTCTCATTGGAAGTTGCGTCAAGACAGGCATGTAATGGGAGTGAAGCTGAAGCTACTAGTTTATCGTTAGAAGCCTCGTTAGGATAGGCATGTAAAGGGACCAAAGTTGGACTCCCTATTTTCTCATCAGATGGAGCATTAGGACGGCACACGTGATGGGGATGAGTCATTTGTTCTTCCTGTCATGACAGCACCCCTTTCCCGTTAAGACGTGAAAGACGAGAGGTACAATTTTGGTGGTATCTTGGTTTCTTCCTTGATTTATCTTCCTATTGCTCTTGCAAAAGCATTGGATATGTTTACGGAAGTGTTCTACAATGCTCTAGCACCTGGACATCTCTTGGGCATCACTTGGAAGTGATTGGGTCACTTGGGAATGAAATTCTTGTCACTTGGGCATCATAATGGGACATGTGACAAGAAAACAGTAAGTTACTGCCCAATCCCCGTCATAACGGAGCTAAATCCCATTAGGACGTAGCTGGTTTCTGCAGAAAGTTCAAAGCCATTTTTGACCTATCAAACGTCTAAATTTAAAGAAAGCCCATTAGCAACAAAGTTGTAGATCAGGGAAAGATCTTTCCATAGCCGTTGAGTTTGCATCATTTGGAACTTGGGGGAAAGAGTTATAGCGAAAATACCCTGATTGGTTTGGTTCTCCAAATGACTTTTCAGCTTTATGACAAGTTTGCCCTTTCTCTTTGTATATAGAGAAAATGATGGTCATTTGGGAAGGTTGGACCTCCAAGCACGAAAATCAGAAGGGAGAGTCTCTAGAGAAGGTTGATTACTTCTCTATGTTGATCCAAGATGGATTGGGTTGGAAGCCATGGTTGCTTTCCCCCTCTTAATGGTTGTGAAGCTTTCTTCCATACTTCACCATTGTTGTACCAAGTGGAGTTCCTGAAAAGCTTGAAGCTTTCCACCAGTTGGGGTTGGGGTTGTTGATTGGCGTATTTCCTATTCCTTTGTTCTTGATTGGCATGTTGCCTTGTTCATTCATCTACATAAAGAACGTGGGTTTCGTAAGCTTGAAGAAAAAAGTCTATCGAAGGGTCGGTGAGGAAATGCACTCGATGAAGAGGGTCAACATGGAGACAAGCTAAGAAGCTTGTTGTTCTTACTAAGTCTAGAGGACATCCAGGGAGTGATATCGTCTAGTTTGTAACTCTGAATCTTCATTTAGTGATTTCCTAGGTTTCCCTGCCCTGGAGTGGTCTTTACCTTTGATGTGTTCAAATGGTTTTCCACTTCGTAAACAAACTTTGTGTTCTGTTTGTGATGTTACTTTACATTCTGCTGTGCATGTTTTATTTTGTTATATGATTTATGTTGTGTTGAATAATACCTAAATTAATAGATAATATTTAGTACGTTTTAACTCGCAAGTGCTATCAACTTGTCACTGAATTGATATTGTGAAAAAAAGGAAATAAAAAGATAAATGAAAAAGTAAAGGTAGGGCTTTGATATCCATCACTAATCATGCTTAGATAATATAACAATATGCCAATGATCCAATCATATTATGAATACTTAATGTTTGCCAACCTAAGGGTATGGGTGCCTACTCCTTAAGCTATTGATTTCCTTAAGCAACGAATTAGGCATGAGTGTCTACCATAATTCTTTTCTTTCTTAAAGGATTTAGCATGGGTGTCTACTAAGTTGTTCTTTAAGAAAGCATAAATTTATGGAAATCGACAAACACATGAGGCCTAGGGCATGGGTGTCTACTCCCGGTTCCCATGTTGATTAACCCATGAACCCGGTGTTGATTTCTTTTGTTACTCTTATTAAACCAAGGACTCGGTCATCCAAATTGATTTAATTAACTAGTCCATACCACATGCATATAATGGCCAATCACATACATTTTTGGAATTCAAGAAAACATGAATTAATCAAGTTAAGCAACACAATATGATTATCATAAAGGCGCAAATATTGAAATATTAAATAAACATAATTAGGGCTTCAATCTAGCCTTCCTAAAGAGTTAGTTACACATAATGAAAATAAAACTAAAAAGAAAAGGGAAAGAAAGAACCGAAAGGTAGCCTCCAATTCTTCTCCCCAAAGTTGTGCCTCTTCCAAGGATGATGATTCTTAAGGTTTAGAGGTCTATTTATAGGCTTTACAAGTCCTTGACAAACTAGTAAACCTAGGAATTTCATAGGGTTTTAATCCTATTACAATTTGGAGTTGGAAAACCCTAATATGGAAATAGTAGCATTCTGGCCGCAGCTCTGATGTGTCTCCTGTGCGCGGGTGCGATCGATCGCAACCTGTGTGCGCTCGATTGCTCGTCTGCGATCAAGCCTCCTCTGTTGTGCGCTCGATCACTCATGGCAGCTTCATACTTTGTCTTCTCTGGTAGTGCGCTCGATCGCAATGGCAGGATCTCCAATTTTTCCCATTTTCTCTCTTTTGAGCCCAAATCTTCCAGATTTACTTCATTTTTTTTCCAAAAGCCTACAAAAGCGTGGAAAACACAAAAAGGAACTAAAATAACCCAAATTAACAATATTAAGGAATTAACACACATACGTTTAAGGGCTAAAATATGAATATTTTGGCACTTAATACACCCCCAAACTTATATATTGCTAGTCTTTAAGCAATACAAAACTAAAAACAAAAATGAAAAATAAAGAACGAAAAGATAAATCCATCTTTCGTGGGATATACTGTTGCATTTAGCGTATGCAACAAGTCTTTTAAACCCCTAGGAATTCCCTACAGGACGAGTGGAGTCTTGTGAGGGTTTTCCAGGAATGTTACCCACAAACATTATGCAAGAGTCCATGTTATTCCAAAAATTAAAGTATCACTTCGAAATCATGATTTTCATTCATTAGCAAGCTTAAAATGATAAACTCCATCTTCACAATGAATTGGAACCTCAAAGTGCAATTACTTACAAAGGATATGCTAAATCATCACAAGTTTGAAATTCGTGTAAAGTGAACTAATACAAAATTATGAGGCTTCCAAGTATTTCCAATGTGCAATGTTTCCACATCTCAAAGTTCACTGAAATCCCTATTAGAATGAACAACAATGGCATTTTTTTTTTTTTTTTTTTTTTTTTTCAGGTTGTGCAATGTTTGGTTCCCTTAAGCTTTCAAATTGACCCATGGCGAGTGTTAAGTCAATGACTCCCAAACCAGATGGTTTTAGGGCATTAGGTGTAGAGACACCTTTAAGGGCTTACTAACTCGAGTCAAAAAGGCTACAAAACCAAACTAACCATGACATCAATCAAATCAAAAAATTTCATCTTTTGACGTGAACACTCAATGCTTTGAGGCAGGAGGTCCAGTTACTCAATGAAAATCCAAGATACAGAAACACACATATCAGACCTCATGTCATACCTCACAAATTATGTGCTAATGTGCTAATGTGCTTGTGTGATCAAATCAAACATGTGATTTTTCAACTGTCCTAAACAAGTAACCAAACTATAGATTCCCTCATCAGATCATGTGTTCAAAATTTTAAGCTTACTGATGAATTCAAGCCACAATTCTTTTAGATTAACTAAAATTTTTAGGGTAAACATGAACATGCATAATTTTTTTTTTCTCAAATAACAAACACACAAAACAAATAGCATGAAATTGGGACAAAGTGTGTGAACAACGAGTGTGCCCATACCCCTAAACTTAAATGACACATTGTCCCCAATGTGTCTAAATAAAGGAAAGAGTGTATCTGGGAGATGGACAACATAGTCTTGGAAAGTATGGCTCATAGCACACCCCCAAACTTGAATTGAAGCACACTTGTCCCTGCCAAAATAAGAAAATACAAAAGCAAGTAAAAAGAACAAAACTAAAGATAAATAAAAAGATTAACTGAAAACTCACTAAACAAAACAAAATAAAAAGATAAACTATGGGGTGCGATGATGGGGCTGAAGTCCACAACGCAAGGGAGGATATGAGGTGAAAGTGGGGAAACAATGACCTAAAATAGGTCACGTGGCCTTCTGCCCGAGTGCGCTCGATCGCACTCACGCAATGGTGTGTGTGTGTGGGTGATGTACGCTCGAACGCAAGCATGGTGCGCTTGATCGTACTGATAGAATGTAAAACAGCCAAAATTTGGTTACTGCGCTCGTTCGCAACTCAGGGTGCGTTCGATCGCAATAACAGAATGTAACAAAAATGATCAGGGACTTGAAATACTCAAACACTAAAATAAAATAAAACACAAAGTAAAACAAAAACAAAATATAAGTAAAATAAAACAAACACAAAATAAAAAGGATATACTATGGGGTGCTTCCCATGAGCGCTAAGTTTAACATCTTCAGCCAGACGGTGGTACTTTAAACTTGAAGCACCAATCTTTCCTTCTCTTGCACCAAAGAGAATGAATCTTTTTTGCTGCAAGGTGATTCTGAGTGTCTATAGATCGGGGAGGACCACTTTGAGCTTTTTCCAACAGTTTCTCATCCGGGAGGGAATCGTGAACTGGATAATACTTAGGGAATTCATCTATCTTGATGTTCTCAATTTGCTCATCACATAGCCCCAGTAGATTTCTCTCTTGGACTCTTGGTAATTCAAGAATAGGAGCTGATGTTAAAGAAGTCTCAGTGCTCTCTTCCTTTTCCCGATGTGGTTCCTCTAGAACCTCAGTTTGCTCCTACTTCCTCTCTTCCACCTTGTTGTTCTCAAGAGTGGAACCCAATAAGGCCTCAGCTTGCTCACCTATCATGTCAAGGTCCAGATCAAATTCAAATTGAGCATTCTGCCAATGGATCCTCTAGACTTGGCTCACTACACATATTAGCTTGCTTGAGCAATTTGTCAAGATCCAGGTCACATCCAATTTGATCAAAATGCTCTCCCACCGGATCCTCAAGACTTGGCTCATTAGAAGTTTTAGCATACTCAAGTAGCTTGTCCAGGTCTAGGTCACCTCCAAATTCATCAAAGTGCTCTCCCAAAGGGTCCTAAAGACTTGGCTCACAAAAAATTTCCTCAATAGTTTCTTCATTCCCAGGTGTGGTGGTTGTTTGCTCATGATAATAAGTGCACTCATCCTTCATGTATTGTCCATGAGGAGTGGTCACCGATTGTCTTTGGCACTCTTCTTCTTCTAGGTATTGTTGAGGTCAATCGATTGGAGATGGCTCCTCTTCATGATAATGTTGAGACGAATTGATGAGAGATGTCTACAATTGAAAACATGGGACAAGTCTTAGTGGTGTGGTCAATATGGGAACATATGGCACATACCTCGACTTGTGTAACTTGCTGAATAGGAGCATTGCTATGATTATACATAGCTTTCACAAGCATGTCTAGCTTTTTCTCTATGGTAGCCATTTGAGCCTGACTTCCACCATTGGTGCTCTCTTCATTTATGTCTTTTCCTTTGAATCCTTGTCTCCCTTTAGATGGGAATTAGGAGTGCTCACTCAATGTCTCGAAGAGCTCCATGGCTTCCTCGCTGCTCTTCTCCATCAACATGCTACCACAAGCTAAATCTACAAGACTCTTGTTAGGATCATTTAAACCCTCATAGAATGCCAATACCTGATCGTCTTGAGATATATTGTGATGAGGGCATCTGAGAAGTAGCTCATTAAAGTGTTCCCATGCCTCGAAGAAAAGGTCTCCATCTCTTTGCTGGAAAGTCATAATTTCCCTTCTCAATTGCCTTGTCTTTTTGGCTGGGAAAAATTTCTTTAAGAACTTTGTGGCCATCCAATCCCAAGTATGAATAAAACCTGCGGCCAAAGAATTGTACCATCTCTTAGCATTATCTTTTAAAGAAAAAGGGAAGAGGATTGACCTGATTTCTTTTGGAGTTAAACCCTGAACATTCTGAGTCCTACAGAGATAACAGAATTCTTGAATTTGCCAATATGGGTTCTCTGTAGGTATGCCTTTATAGTGTGGGCTCATATTGAGCAATGGAGATAAATTGTAACTGCTCTGCACAATGGGCTGGAAATTAATGCATGATGGCTGGTTGAGGATCTGGGGACTGAATGAATTTTTCATAGGTCTTCGCACCGAAGGTGTATTGCTTACCAACATGATTAAAACAAAAAGAAAATTAAATAACAAAAGAAAAATAAAAGAAATAAATCAGATCTGTAATTCAAACAAAAATAAAAAGAAGTTAAAATAACAAAAATAAAAAGAGCCGTGATACAGGTTACATGGCGTGCTCAGCACGCCGTGAAGGAAATTTTTTTTTTAATATTTTAATGCAAAAAAAAATTTGCACGTGGCGTGCTGTGCTCTTTTCATTCACCCAAATAAAAATAACAAAAAGAAGTTAATATAAAAAGGGAAAATAAAACAAAATTAAAAATAAAACTTATGAAGATGTAGACTCAACTGACCCTCCATGAAATAAAAGCAAAAAACATTAGATCTACAATTCGTGCAGTAACTGTGCTGCTCTTTGGATATGTGATCGATCGCACCGTGATGTGTGCTTGATCGCACTGGTGCGCTCAATCGCCCTGGTTGGGCGCTCGAGCGCACCTCCAGAGGCAAAATAGGAACTGCAGAAAAAACTAGAAAAACAGAAAAATTTAAAACAAAAATAAATTAAAGGAAAAACATTCGAAACAAAATCAAACTATCCCCGGCAACGGTGCCAAAAACTTGTTGTGCTGAATGCTACCTAAATTAATAGATAATATTTAGCATGTTTTAACTCGCTAGTGCACATGAACAAACAATAGTATAGTGCAGCAAGTACGAGGTCAATCCCAAGGAGGTTGTTGATTTTATTTAGAATTAATTAAAAATATCAACTTGTCACTGAATTGATATTGTGAAAAAAAGGAAATAAAAAGATAAATGAAAAAGTAAAGGTAGGGCTTTGATATCCACCACTAATCATGCTTAGATAATATAACAATATGCCAATGATCCAATCATATTATAAATACTTAATGTTTGCCAACCTAAGGGTATGGGTGTCTACTCAGCTATTGATTTCCCTAAGCAATGAATTAGGCATGGGTGTCTACTCTAATTCTTTTCTTTCTTAAAGGATTTAGCATGGGTGTCTACTAAGTTGTTCTTTAAGAAAGCATAAATCTATGGTAATCGACAAACACATGAGGTCCAGGGCATGGGTGTCTACTCCCGGTTCCCCATGTTGATTAACCCAAGAACCCGATGTGGATTTCTTTTGTTACTCTTATTAAACCCAGGACTCGGTTATCCAAATTGATTTAATTAACTAGTCCATACCATATGCATATAATGGCCAATCACATACATATGAGGAATTCAAGAAAACATGAATTAATCAAGTTAAGCAACACAATATGATTATCACAAAGGCGCTAATATTGAAATATTAAATAAACATAATTAGGGCTCCACTTTAGCCCTCCTAAAGAGTTAGTTACACATAATGACAATAAAACTAAAAAGAAAAGGAAAAGAAAGAACTGAAAGGTAGCCTCCAATTCTTCTCCCCAAAGTTGTGCCTCTTCCAAGGATGATGATTCTTAAGGTTTAGAGGTCTATTTATAGGCTTTACAAGTCCTTGACAAACTAGTAGACCTAGGAATTTCGTAGGGTTTTAATCCTCTTACAATTTGGAGTTGGAAAACCCTAATATGGAAATAGTAGCATTCTGGCCACAGTTTTGATGTGTCTCCTGTGCACGGGTGCGATCAATCGCAACCCATGTGTGCTCGATCGCTCGTCTGCGATCAAGCCTCTTTTGTTGTGTGCTCGATCGCTCGTGGCAGCTTCATACTTTGTCTTCTCTGGTAGTGTGCTCGATCGCAGGGAACCTGCGATTGATCGCAATGGCAGGATCTCCAATTTTTCCCATTTTCTCTCTTTTGAGCCCAAATCTTCTAGATTTACTTCATTTTCTTCCAAAAGCCTACAAAAGCATGGAAAACACAAAAAGGAACTAAAATAACCCAAATTAACAATATTAAGGAATTAACACACATAAGTTTAAGGGTTAAAATATGAATATTTTGGCACTTAACAGTTGAGTTCCATACCTTGATTATTTAGTGATTTTGGGCATTGCAATTTATTTTCTTCATATAAATTGTTTATGCATTTGATTTGGGGGTAGAACACGATCCTCGTTGTTCTTTCAAAGCCCATTTCCCACCCTCCATATTAGGTCCTCTTGAAGCAGTTCGCACGAACTATGGATATTTCTCCAAGCAAAAGACAGTTTCTGCCCTTGTGGGGCTTCTAAGATAGAACAGTCAGGGAAATACTTGGCTTTTATAGTTCTTGCAATTAGGCTATCCGGCATCTTCCACATCCTCCAACATTGTTTTGCCAAGAGAGCTGTTGTGACAAATACTACCTAAATTAATAGATAATATTTGTTACGTTTTAACTAGCAAGTGCACAAGATCAAAACAATAGTATAGGGTGGAAGTACGAGATCATTTCTACGAGGATTGTTGATTTTGCTTATAATTTATTTTATAAATTAAAATACCAAAATTATCACGAAATAAATATTATGAAAATAAATAAAGATAAATGAAAAGTTAGGGCTTTGATATCTACTACTAATCATGCTCAATAATATACCAATATGCCAATGTTCTGATCATATCAAGAATACTTAATGCTTGCCAACCTAAGGGTATGAGTGTTTACTCCTTAAGCTATTAATTTTCCTAAGCAATGAATTAGGCATGGGTGTCTACTCTAATTCTTTTCTTTCTTAAAGGATTTAGCATGAGTGTCTACTAAGTTGTTCTTTAAGAAAGCATAAATCTATGGAAATCAACAAACACATGGAACCTATGGCATGGGTGTCTACTCTTGGTTTTCCATGTTGGAAAGAGGAAAACACTCATGCAATAGGTTGGTATAGCTTGAATCACCGCCTTCAGCAAGATTTTTTTCCGACTTGAGTGAGGAATTTTAATTTTCAGTCTTGGAGTCTCTTCCATACACATTCAAGGATACTTCGAAATGCAGCTGTTCTCGACTTTCCCACAAGCGTTCGTAGATCGAAATATATGTCAAATCGTTGTGTGGCTTGTATCCCGGATGTTAGGTTTTAGTTTGGCCTTATTTAATGTTCATTCTTATATTTCTTGTTGTTTAAAACTTTAGGGAATAGCTTTTTAGGTCATCATGGATTGTTTGAAGAAGCTACTATTTCCCCGTTAGAAGTACCATCAGAACATGACATGTAACAGAGAGTTAATGGATTCTTGTTAGGAGTGCTGTTAGAACGAGACATGTAATGGGGAGTTACTATTTTCCCGTCAGGAGTGCCGTTAGAACGAGACATGTAACAAGGAGTTACTATTTTCTTGTCAGAAGTTCTATCAGAACGAGACATGTAATGGGGAGTTACTGTTTTCTCGTCAGGACAGGACACGTAACGGGAGAAGAGTTGAAGCAACTGTTTCCTCGTCAGGAACCTTGTGATGGCAGGACATGTAAGAGCTAAGTTGAAGCTACTGTTTTCTCGTCAGGACGGGACATGTAAAGGGACCAAAGTTGAAGCTACTATTTTCCCTTCAGAATGGGCGCTACATGTTACAAAGAGGAGACAAGTATTCTTCCAGTCAGAACAAGACTGCTTTCTCGTTATGATGTGGATTTCTTAGATCCATGAATTTGGCCTTTCCATAACCCAGAACTTGTATAATGCATAACAATTTAATACGCATAAAAGCCCGACATTACTTTTAGGCATTTAGCTTCATACTACAATTCCCCCCAACTTTCAGACCTAATTAGAAATTTCCCAAATTAATATGATTTCAAGCTTGGAATGCAATGGGTAGGACAAAACCTTAAAGAGAAACTAGAGATTCAACAAAATCCCATTCAAGAACCCTAATTTTCAGACCAAAATCAATGCCCCACAAATCCTCACAATTTATAGCTTCCATCCCCATTAGTATAACGAAAATTACAAGAAAAGACTAAAGCTTTTACCTCACAAGCACCCATGGCCGAAACCCATATAAACTTCCTCACTTTCTCTTTTCTTATTCTCCTTCTTCTTCTTTCTCACGGCCAGCATCACCTCTCTCTCTCTCTCTCTCTCTCTCTCTCTCAATCTGCAACTCTTTCTCTCTCTAGCTCGTTCTCTCTCTCTCTCTCCTTGTCGGTGTGGTGTGTGTATGTGAGAAGAAGGGAAAGACAAAAGAGAAAGAAAAGAAAGAAGGGAGGGGGAGAGTGCACGTGAGATGAAAGAAGGGAGAAAGAAATGGGATAAGGGGATAAGGGATATCCCACATAGCCAATCGTAGCCCGACATGTGGCATTAGTTAGATCTCCTTTTTATTTAAAGCCCCATCTTTTATAAATTGCTATATTACCCCACCTCATATTAATTCTATCTTTTTTGTTCTCTTTAATTTCCCACACTACTTTTATTTATTCTAACCACAACTTATCTTTACCATTAATCATTTACCACACTATAACTTATTATTACACTTTATTCTTCTAATACCATTAACTTATTTTATTTATTAATCGATTGTCATACTCACATCATTATTAGTTAAACTCTTTATCACTTAAAACTTATATTACATAAGTATATAATCATTAAATAATATTGTTAGTATATTATTATCACACAAATATTATTATTATTAATCAATCTCATATATATCTCAATTATGATAAAGTCATTATTATTATTATATCTATTATTCTAAATTATCCCATGTGCAATTTATCCCATTAATTAATTTAGATTACTATGAGGTTAGTATTAAGCTTAATTATTTTCTCAAGTCTTACAATCATGTCCTCTCTTGAACAAAACCAAACTCTTGAGACACAGCTGATAAGTGCCAAATATTACATATTTGGACCCCTTAATTTGCATTTACTAAGCCTTTAGCTTTATTATTTTCAGATGTTTTGGTTAGTTTTTGTGTTTTTGTGTTTTGTTGGTTGCCAAGGGAAAACTGTGCCTTTAAAAGGAAAATACATTAATTCTAGGGCTTAAGACACTTCAGGGAGCATTGGCAGCAAATCTGGATCGAGCGATGATTCGCACCCGGTGACTCCTACTAAAAAGGCCATATCTAGAGTTGTAGAGCTTAGATTGAAGCGATCTTGGTTTCATTGGAAAGCTAACTCAAAGATCTACAAGGTCATATTTCACAAGAGTTTGCTAATTCTACAGGTAGTGCACTCGAGCGCACATATTTTATGATCAAGCGCACTCGGCCAACCTCACAGCGCTGAAACCCTAAAATTAACTTATAAATATCATTTTTTTCTATTGTAAACGTACAGAGATGCGCCGGGGGCACCGTACTTTGTCAAAATTCGCGTTTTCTGGATTTTTGGAGCTTTGAACTCCAATTCTTTTGTAAGTACTTTAATTTGAATGAACAAGGTAAGTATTTTACTTACTGGGCAAAAGATACTATTTTTAATGTATAAAAGATGTTTTGGTTGAATGATTGGTGTAAAGTGTTTTGTGATACTATGTCTATGTAATGATGTTTCATGAGATGTGTTGGATGAATGTTTGATTTAATGTTTTTATGAGCTTTTATGGGTTTGCAAGATATTGTGATGATTATGTTGTTATGAGTATTGGATGGCTTGCATGGTTTATGACATGATGCTATGATTTTTATGTTATGAGTTATGATAGTATAAGAGTTCAATGTTTTGTTAATATGAGCATGAACATGGCTTGAGCATTAAAATGGAAACGAGGTTCAACTCCAGTGGTGATTGAGTGTGGTCTCACTACCGTAGAGCTGGCCCATGCATAACGGAAACGGGGTTCAACTCTGGTGGTGATTGAGTGTGGTCTCACTACCGTAGAGCTGGCCCCATGTGATGTACAAATTTAATTGTACTCGCAAGTGCACGAGTCATGTGCAATATAGCGTGTGTGCAAGTGCGAGGTCGATCCACAGGGATTTGTGTTGTGTAAACCAATTTCTATTTAAACCAACTCTATTTTAACCTAGTTCCAAATTTCGTGATTTTTGTGTGCAAAAATAAAACATAAACTAAAGAAAATGATGAAATAAAATTGTAAAGAACACTAAGGTTTAAGAATTCACTTTGCCAAATCTTAACTCTATATTCTCGTATTTGTTCCTACAATAGACAAACTATTATGCTCAAACTGTTGTTCGATGTTTTACAAATATCTAGTTTAAATCATTCAATGAATCCACCCATTTTTGCAAATCACAACAAATATCCGATTTGAAATTAAATCATCCTATGTATCCGTTTGGTTAACGAATCACAATGAATATCCGATTTCAATCGAATGATTTGATGTATCCGAAGGATGAAACACATAAAATATCAAACTCCAACACATAACAGTTCATCACATTCAATTAAAAGATATAAATCAACCAATTGAATGAAAATCTACAACATCCTTATTTAAAGTCAAAATTGTATAAACAAAATACGAGAATACATGAGTTTGTCAACGACGAAGCTTTATCTTCAACCTTAGTTGAAAGATTTAGTCTCTCATGATAACAAAAACAATCCACAATTCAATTGACATCATGAGAAAATAAAACTTACAATGGAAAAAATGAAGCAAACGCTCCAAAAACCCAAAAAACACGAATTTTAACAAAGTACGGTGCCCCCGGCTCGTCTCCGCACGTTTACAATGGAAAATAATGATATTTATAAGCTAATTTAAGGGTTTTAGCACTGCCAGGTCGGCCAAGTGCGCTCGATCGCACTCTAGGTACGCTCGATTGCACTCGTGCAACATGTATGTTGCTGCGCAAGGCGCGAGTGCGCTCGATCGCACTAAATGTGCGCTCGAGCGCACTTCTAGTTGGAATTAGCCTACTCTTGTGAAATATGACTTTATAGATACTTGAGTTAGCTTTCCAATGACAGTAAGATCACCTTAATCTGAGCTATACAACTCAAGATATGACATTTTTAGTGGAACTCGTCGAGTGCGAATCATCGCTTGATCCCAATTTGCTACCAATGCTCCATGAAGTGTCTTAGGCCCCAGAATGAGTTGTAACTATCACCTTAAAGCGGCATTTTTCTCTTAATAGCCTGCAAATCACTAAAGCACCAAAACTAACCAAAACATTAGAAAATAATAAAGCTAAAGGCTTAGTAAATGCAAATTAAAGGGTCCAAATATGCAATATTTGGCACTAATCAAATACCTCCAAACTTACATTTTACTAGTCTCTTAGCAAAACAAAATGAACAACAAAATGAAAGCAAGAAACATATGTCCGATGTCGTGGAAGAGACGATTGCATTTAGCATATGCAACAAGCCTTTTAAACCCCTAGGGATTCCTAGAGGACGAGTGAAGTCTCGTGAGGGTTTAACAGGAATGATACCCACAAACATTTATGCACTATGTTATTTGATAAACAAGGACTTCAACACAAACACATGGTTTTTAACATTATGAGCAGGTTTATCATAGTGATCACCACAATCACATCATCAAGACAAGCACAAATCATTCAACTCAAAGATGGAAATTTGAGAAAACACATGTTCCAATAAGTGCAATGTGAGACTAACATAAAATCCGGAGGCTTCAATTTATTCTCAAACTTGGGTGTACTTTATAAGTGATAGGAATTTGCTCAGATGAAACAACCAAGGCTTAATTTTTTATTTTTATTTTTTTTTTTTTTGTGTAGGCTGTGCAATGCTTAACTTCCTTAAGCTTTCTAATTGACCCATGTAACGAGTGTTGGGCCAGAGACTCCCAAACCAAATGGTTTTAGGGCACTAGATGTAGAAACATCCCTAAGGGCTTAATTAAACAAGTCAACTAGGCTATGAAGCCAAACTAACCATACAACCAACCAGGTTAGGTTTCTCATCTTTTTACGCGAACACTAAATGCTTTGTGAGGCATGAGGTCCGGTTACTCAATGAGAAGCTCAAACTGATTTGATTTTTTTTAAAACAATTTTGTTTATTTATTTTATTTTTAATTTTCAAGCCAAGGTTTCATCACACTTCATCTTGCCTATCTCAAAATACACCCTAATCAAGTCAAATCTTATACCTCATTGATTCTGTGCTAGTGTGCTCGTGGTGATAAACTCGAACATGTGAAATCTCTCTAATCCAACAATGAATCAAAAGACTCAAATTCCTATTGACATGCTGTGTTCAAAATGCTAAACAGACCAATGACATGCAAACCACATAATATGTGTTACCCTTGCTTAATCAATAACATAGCAGATTTTTTTTTTTTTTTTTTTTTTTAACAAAACAACACGAATAATCAAGGAAAAAGACAGAGAAATGTCTACCCCACCCCCAAACTAAAATGACACATTGTCCCCAATGGGTCCAGAGATACAATACCAGGTGAGTGGCGCAAGTCGGGTGTAACGTAGGAGAATGCTCCCCCAAACTTGAATGGCAGACACTTGCCCTGAAAAACACAACAGAAACAAACAAACAAGATAAAATGGTAAGGGAAAGAATGAGGGTTGCCTCCCACAAGCGCTAAGTTTTAAGTCTTCAGTCAGACTCTCCATAAAAGACGACAATCACTCAGAATAACTCAGATCCTCCAACAATGTCGTCTCAATCTCCTTACTCCTCAACTCTAAGAAGGGTTTTAATCTCTGTCCATTCACCTTGAAGGTGTTACGATTCTGAGGATCCTCAATCTCAATGGCCCCATGAGGAAAAACTGACCGAATGATAAATGGACCTATCCACCGAGATTTCAACTTGCTTGGGAAAAGATGCAGCCGTGAATTGTAAAGAAGGACTTTCTCACCAGGCTCAAAAGATCGTCTCAAAATGCTCTGGTCATGAGCCTTCTTCATCTGTGCCTTGTACAACCGCGCAGAATCATAAGCATCATTCCTCAGCTCCTCTAATTCATTGAGTTGGAACTTCTTTTGTGAGCCAGCCTTCAAAAGATTGAAGTTCAGCTGCTTGATGGCCCAATATGCTCTATGCTCCAACTCCACGGGAAGATGGCATGCTTTCCCGTACACAAGCCGATAGGGTGACATCCCAATCGGGGTCTTGAAAGCTGTCCTATATGCCCACAGTGCATCACTCAATTGCAGAGACCAATCTTTTTTGTTGGGGTTTACCGTCTTTTCCAAAATATGCTTGATCTCTCGATTGGAAACTTCAACCTGTCCACTCGTCTGTGGGTGATATGGGGTGGCAACCTTATGTGTGATGAAATACTTCTTCATCAACTGCTCAAAAATCCGATTGCAAAAATGCTTACCTCCATCACTTATAATTGCTCGAGGCATACCAACGAGCAAAGATAGTGTCTCACAAAAACTGGACCACAACTCTGTGGTCATTAGTCTTGCATGCAACCACCTCCACCCATTTGGACACATAGTCCACAGCAACCAAGATGTATAGATAGCCAAAGGAGTTCGGGAAAGGTCCCATGAAATCGATGCCCCATACGTCAAAAATCTTAACAATCAAAATGGGATTGAGGGGCATCATATTCCTCCTAGAGATACTCCCTAGCTTTTGATAACGCTCACAAGATATGCAATAAGCATGGGAGTCTTTGAAAAGGGTAGGCCAATAGAATTCACAGTGCAAAATCTTGACAGCGGTCTTCTTAGCACTGAAATGGCCTCCACAAGCATGATCATGACAAAAGGAGATGACATTGGATTGGTCATGCTCAGGTATACACCTCCTAATGATCTGATCGGGACAATACTTGAACAGGTAAGGATCATCCCAGAAAAAATGTTTCACTATGGACAAAAATCTGGACCTATCTTGTCTCCCCCACTGCTGAGGCAGTTGGCCAGTGACAAGATAGTTCACTATGTCAGCAAACCATGGTGCGGGCTCGTGAGCAATGTGCATCAATTGCTCATCTGGGAAAGTCTCTGAAATAGGGTTGGCATCCTCAGTCTAATCCACAGTCAATCTAGACAAATGATCCGCCACCACATTTTCGGAATCCTTCTTGTCCCAAATTTCTATGTCGAACTCCTAAAGTAGCAAAATCCATCGGATCAGACGCGATTTAGCATATTTTTTGGAAAAAAGATACTTCAATGCTGCGTGATCCGAAAAGATGATGACTTTAGATCCTAGCAAATAGGATCTGAACTTGTCTAGTGCAAAAACGACTGCCAACAACTCCTTCTCCGTGGTGGAGTAGTTGAGTTGTGCATCGTTCAGAGTCCTGCTCACATAGTCAATGACATGGGGGAGTATATCAATACGCTGCCCTAAAACAGCTCCAACGGCATAACCCGATACGTCACACATGATCTCAAAGGTACACCCTAGTTGGGTTAATAAATAATGGGTGTGGACGTCAGAATGCTCTTAAGGTCCCCAAATGCTCTCTTGCAATCCTCATCGAATACAAATGGGGCATCCTTCACCAACAACTTGCACAAGGGCCCGGCATTCTTGCTAAAGTCCTGGATAAACCGCCTGTAGAATCCTACATGGCCCATAAAAGAGCGAACCTCTTTCACTGTACGTGGGGGTGGATGGTTGGACATCTGATCCACCTTCGGTTTATCAACCTCAATCCCCCTCTGAGATATGACGTGCCCCAATACAATACCTTACTTTACCATAAAATGGCACTTCTCCCAATTGAGCACTAGGTTCTTCTCCTTGCATCGTACTAATATCAAAGTCAGGCGGTGCAAGCAGTCATCAAAGGATGAACCGAAGACAAAAAAGTCATCCATGAAAATCTCTAAGAAACGCTCTACCATGTCAGAAAAAATACTGATCATGCATCGCTAGAAAGTAGCGGGTGCGTTGTATAACCCAAAGGGCATACGATGGTAGGCGAAAGTCCCAAATTGACAGGTAAACATCATCTTCTCCTGATTTTCGGGGTCCACAGGGACCTGGTTATATCCAAAATAACCATCAAAGAAGCAATAGTATGCGTGCCCAGCCAAACGTTCCACCATCTGATCAATGAATGGAAGTGGAAAATGATCCTTCCTTGTGGCGGCATTTAGCTTGCGGTAGTCTATGCAAACTCTCCATACTGACTGAATACGAGTTGGGACCAACTCGTCATCCTTGTTCTTTACTACCTTCAATCCAGCCCGCTTTGGCACAACATGAATTGGGCTTACCCACTTGCTATTCGAGATTGGATAAATGATCCCTACATCCAACAACATAATCACTTCAGCCTTCACAACCTCTTGCATAGCTGGGTTTAACCTTCTCTGTGGCTCCCTCGATGGCTTGGCGTTCTCCTCTAAATGTATCTTGTGCATCACCACTGAGAACTGATCCCCTTGATATCCTCAATGGTCCAAGCGATAGCTTCCTTGTGCTCTCCTAACACCTCTAGCAATTTTTCCTCTTGAGCATCAACCAAGTCCGAAGCTATAATCACAGGCAAAGAATCTGCTGGACCTATGAACTTATACTTAAGGTTATCAGGTAAAGGCTTAAGTTCCTTCTTCGGGGATCAGATACTGCTAACTCCTCCTTCTCATTGCTAGCCAAAGGAGTAGTTTCCAAAATTGCATCTGCTTGCTCAAGCAACTTATCCAAGTCTAAATCCTCTCCAAACTGAGCAAAGCATGCCTCCAGGGGGTCCCTAATGCTTGATTCATCAATTGTCTCCTCCATAATCTCCTCTATCAAGCATACATTTCTCACTTCATCATATTCCAATGGTTGTTTGCTAATATCAAAGATATTCAGCTCCACTATCATATTTCCAAATGAAATCTTCATCACCGCTGCCCTACAATTAATCAGGGCGTTAGCCGTAGCTAAGAATGGTCGCCCTAGAATCATCGGTATTTGAATTCCAACATTCTTGACCGGCTCTGTGTCTAGCACAATGAAGTCCATGGGGAAGTAAAACTTATCCACCTTGATCAAAACATCCTCAATGATTCCCTGTGGTATCTTAACTCCCCTATCAGCCAATTGAAGTGTCATGGACGTGGGCATCAGTTCTCTTAACCCTAATTGTAGGTAAACTGAATAGGGTAGGAGATTCACACTCGCCCCGAGATCAAAAGAGCCTTCTCAATTCGACTGACTCCTATCGTGCAAGAGATGGTAGGACACCCAGGGTCCTTATACATAATGGGCAACTTGCACTGAAGGATAGAGCTAACTTGCTCGGTCATAAATGCTTTCTTTGGGACATTCTTTCTTCTCTTAACTGTGATCAGATCCTTCAAGAACTTCGCATATAAAGGTACTTGTTGGATGGTGTCCAAAAATGGAATATTGATTTGGACTTGCTTGAACACTTCTAGAATGTCCTCAAACTTCCCCCTTTCTTGGCTGCTCGCAACCTTTCATGGTAAGGTGCTTTTGGCACAAATGACCTAGAAGGGTCCTCAATAATGGGCGTGGCTGTAGATGGCTTGGCATCTCTCTTCTCTTTGTTGCCACGCTTTTCCCTTGCTTGCTCGCAGGGTCTTTTTCATGCTCAACCACCTGATTGTCCACTTGTCTCCCTGACCTCAGTGTAACAATTGCTTGCACATGTTCTTGCCTGTGTGCAGGACTTGAGGAATTGCCAACCATATATTGACCTTTTGGATTGGGCACGGGTTGATTGTGTAACTTCCCCTTTTCTCTCTCACCCAAGTGATTGGCTATCTATCCAATCTGACTCTCCATCTTCGCAATTGCTTGGGAGTTAACCATGGTGGCATTCTTCACTTCATTAATCGCTTGGGTGTTTGCCATGGTAGAGTTTTTGAGCTCTTGTATGGTCTGGCTATTCGATTGTATGAATGCCTTCATTGTTTCTTCCAGCGATGATTGTGACGAACATGCAGAAGGTTGCACTGGTTGAGCCGAACTACCATGACTCTGAGCATGTGCGGGTAATCCTTGGTTCATTGGTTGGCTCTGTTTCCATGAGAAATTAGGGTGGTTTCGTCACCCTAATGTCTAGGGGGTCCCGAATGCTTGATTCATCCATGGTCTCCTCCATAATCTCCTCTATCAAGCATACATTTCTCACTTCATCTATTCCAATCGTTGTTTGCTGATATCAAAGATATTTAGCTCCACTGTCATATTTCCAAAGGAAATCTTCATCAACCCTATCCTACAATTATTCAGGGCGTTAGCCGTAGCTAAGAATGGTCGCCGTAGAATCACCGGTATTTGAATTCTAACATTTTGACCGGCTCTGTGTCTAGCACAATGAAGTCGACGGGGAAGTAAAACTTATCCACCTTGATCAAAACATCCTCAATGATTCCCTGTGGTATCTTAACTCACCTATCAGCCAATTGAAGTGTCATGGCCGTGGGCTTTAATTCTCCTAACCCTAACTGTAGGTAAACTGAATAGGGTAGGAGATTCACACTCGCCCCGAGCTCTAAAGGAGCCTTCTCAATTCGACTGACTCCTATCGTGCAAGAGATGGTAGGACACCTAGGGTCCATATACTTAATGGGCAACTTGCACTGAAGGATAGAGCTAACTTGCTCGGTCAGAAATGCTTTCTTTGGGACATTCATTCTTCTCTTAACTGTGATCAGATCCTTCAAGAACTTCGCATATAGAGGCACTTGTTGGATGGTGTCCAAAAATGGAATATTGATTTGGACTTGCTTGAACACTTCTAGAATGTCCTCAAACTTCCCCCTTTCTTGGTTGCTTGCAACCTTTCATGGTAAGGTGCTTTCGGCGCAAATGACCTAGAAGGGTCCTCAATAATGGGCGTGGCTGTAGATGGCTTGGCATCTCTCTTCTCCTTGTTGCCACGCTTTTCCCTTGCTTGCCTGCAAGGTCTTTTTCTTGCTCAACCACCTGATTGTCCACTTGTCTCCCTGACCTCAGTGTAACAATCGCTTGCACATGTTCTTGCCTGTGTGCAGGACTTGAGGAATTGCCAACCATATATTGACCTTATGGGTTGGACACAGGCTGATTGTGTAACTTCCCCTTTTCTCTCTCACCCAAGTGATTGGCTATCTATCCAATCTGACTCTCCATCTTCGCAATTGCTTGGGTGTTAACCACGGGGGCATTCTTAACTGTGATCAGATCCTTCAAGAACTTCGCATATGAAGGCACTTGTTGGATGGCGTCCAAAAGTAGAATATTGATTTGGACCTGCTTGAACACTTCTAGAATGTCCTTAAACTTCCGTCCTTTCTTGCGGGCTTGCAACCTTTCAGGGTAAGGTTCTTTTGGCAGAAATGACCTAGGAGGGTCCTCAATAATGGGCGTGGCTATAGATGGCTCAGCATCTCACTTCTCTTTGTTGCCACGCTTTTCCCTTTCTTGCCCCACAGGGTCTTTTTCTAGCTCAACCACATGATTGTCCACTTGTCTCCCTGACCTCCGTGTGACAATCGCATGCACATGTTCTTGCCCGTGTGCAGGAATTAAGGAATTCCCAGCCATATATTGACCTTTTGGGTTTGGCACGGGCTGACTGGGTAACTTCCCCTTTACTCTTTCACCCAAGTGATTGGATATTTGTCCAATCTGACTTTCCATCTTCGCAATTGCTTGGGTGTTAACCATGGTGGCATTCTTCACTTTATCAATCGCTTGGGTGTTTGCCATGGTAGAGTTTTTGAGCTCTTGTATGGTCTGGCTATTCGATTAAATGAATGCCTTCATTGTTTCTTCCAGCGATGATTGTGACGAAGATGCAGAAGGTTGCGCTGGTTGAGCCGAACGACCATGACTCTGAGCATGTGGGGGAAATCCTTGGTTCATTGGTTGGCTCTATTTCCATGAGAAATTAAGGTGGTTTTGCCACCCTAATTTTCAGGGGGTCCCCAATACTTGATTCATCCATTGTTTCCTCCATAATCTCCTCTATCAAGCATACATTTCTCACTTCATCATATTCCAATGTTTGTTTGCTGATATCAAAGATATTCAGCTCCACTGTCATATTTCCGAAGGAAATCTTCATCACCCTTGTCCTACAATTAATCAGGGCGTTAGCCGTAGCTAAGAATGGTCGCCCTAGAATCACCAGTATTTGAATTCCAACATTCATGACCGGCTTTGTGTCTAGCACATTGAAGTCCATGGGGAAGTAAAACTTATCCACCTTGATCAAAACATCCTTAATGATTCCCTATGGTATCTCAACTGACCTATCAGCCAATTGAAGTGTCATGGACGTGGGCTTTTGTTCTCCTAACCCTAATTGTAGGTAAACTGAATAGGGTAGGAGATTCGCACTCACCACGAGATCTAAAAGAGTCTTCTCAATTCAACTGACTCCTATCGTGCAAGAGATGGTAGGACACCCAGGGTCCTTATACTTAATGGGCAACTTGCACTGAAGGATATAGCTAACTTGCTCGGTTAGAAATGCTTTCTTCGGGACATTCGTTCTTCTCTTAATTATGATCAGATCCTTCAGAACTTCGCATATGAAGGCACTTGTTGGATGACGTCCAAAAATGGAATATTGATTTGGACCTGCTTGTACACTTCTAGAATGTCCTCAAACTTCCCTCCTTTCTTGGGTGCTTACAACCTTTGAAGGTAAGGTGCTTTCGGCAGAAATGACCTAGGAGGGTCCTCAATAATGGGCGTGGCTGTAGATGGCTCGGCATCTCTCTTCTCTTTGTTGCCACGCTTTTCCCTTTCTTGCCCCGCAGGGTCTTTTTCTTGCTCAACCACCTGATTGTCCACTTGTGTCCCTGACCTCTGTGTGACAATCGCTTGCACATGTTCTTGCCCGTGTGCAGGACTTGAGGAATTCTCAACCATATATTGACCTATTGGGTTGGGCATGGGCTGACTGGTTAACTTCCCATTTTCTCTCCCACCCAAGTGATTGGCTATCTGTCCAATCTGACTCTCCATCTTCGCAATTGCTTGGGTGTTAACCATGGTGGCATTCTTCACTTCATCAACGCTTGGGTGTTTGCCATGGTAGAGTTTTTGGCTCTTGTATGGTCTGGGTATTCGATTGTATGAATGCCTTCATTGTTTCTTCCAGCAATGATTGTGACGAAGATGCAGAAGGTTACGCTGGTTGAGCTGAACGACCATGACTCTGAGCGTGTGGGGGAAATCCTTGGTTCTTGATAAGTGTTAAAATATTCATATTTTCAGCCCTTAACTTACATGTTTTAATCCTCTGATTTTGGTTAATTAGGCCATTTTACTTCATTTTTGTGTTTTTTATGTTTTTACAGGCTTTTGGAAGAAAATAAGCGTTTTTGGACAAATTCCAAGCTTAAAGGGCAAATTGGGAAGACCTAGAAGATATGGTTAAGCTTAGCCAATCATGGTTAAGTTTAATCAAATAGTGGAAAGGATCAATTCGGAATTTCTCACATTGAAGACAAATCGGATTGGATGCAAAATTGGATTCTGAACATGTCTCGGTATTTTGATCAGAACTTTCAGTTCAGATATCCGATTGAGGTGATTCAAGTGGCATTGGAAAGCGAACTCAAAATGCTACAATTCATTGTGAAATAGCATTTCCCTAATTCGGAGCGCCGCAAGGCCAAAATCACGCCGCAATTCAAGACCGCAATTCTGGGCGAATCCTATTCCGATTTGGACTTAGGTTTTCTTTTTCCTAATTGGACTTGGACTTAAAACTCCGAATTTTCTAGGTTTACTTGTGTAACAAGGACTTCTAAAAGCCTATAAATAGACCTCTTAGTTTCTAGGAATGGGTGTGGAGAAAAGAGGCACAAGCTCTGGAAAGGAACTGAAGGTTACATCCAAAGGAGTTTGGGTTTTTCTTCTCTTCCACCCTTTTATTTTTGTTATGTAGTTTATATTTTTATTAGGGCTAGATTGAAGTCCTAATCATGTCTTTTTATGATTGCAATATTGGCGCCTTTGCTACAATTATATTTTGGTGTTTTTAACTTGATTAATACCTGTTATCTTGTATTCCTCATATGTGTCTGTCTGGCCAACATTTGCATGTGGTATGGACTAGTTAGTTAAATCAATTTGGATGATCGAGTCCTGGGTTTAATAAGAGTAACAAAAGATATCCATACCAGATTCTTGGGTTAATCAACATGGGGAACCGGGAATAGACACTCATGCCCTAGGCCTCGTTTGTTTGTCGATTTTCACAGATTTATGCTTTCTTAAAAAACAACTTAGTAGACACCCATGCTAAATCCTTTAAGAAAGAAAGGAATTATTGTAGACACCCATGCCTAATTCGTTGCTTAGGGAAATCAATAGCTTAAGGAGTAGACACCCATGCCCTTAGGTTGGCAAACATTAATTATACTGATATAATTGGCGCAGTGGCATATTGTTATCTTAATTAGTCTGATTAGTGGTGGATATCAAAACCCTAATCCTTTTTAGTTTTGTTTATCTTTTATTTTATTTCTTTTTGTTGAAATATCTGGTTGTTCTTTGTTGATAGGCTACCATCATTGCCTGAGCATCATCCCTTTTTTGCTGGAGCAAATCCAAGCTTAGTTTTATTCCTTCTTCATTCATCTCAAGGTTATAATGCTTCACTCAAAAACTGATCGAGCCGATTTCAACGGGATGACTGCCTTGGAGCCAAATGCCAAGGAAAAAGGGGTTTCTCCAGTTGGTGTTCGGATGGTTGTTCTGTATGACCATAAGACTTCTGGAAGGATCTCTACCCATGCTCCTTTCTTGTCTTCGAGTTTCTTCTTTAGAGTTTTCATCAAAGTCCTATTTGTTGCTTCCACCTGACCGTTGGCCTGAGGATGTCCAGTGGACGAGAAATAATTTCTGATATGGTGTTTGGCACACCAACTTTGAAAAGGTTCGCAATCATATTGTTTTCCATTGTCGGTTACAAAAGCATGCGGGATACCGTACCGACAAACGATTGCTTTCTAGAGGAAATTCCTTATATTTCCAGTGGTTATAGCGGCCAATGCTTCTGCCTCTGCCTATTTGGTGAAGTAATCAACAGCAACCATGACTAACAGACATCCTCATTTTCCAGTTGGAAGTGGGCCCACTAAGTCGACTCCCCATTGTGTGAAGGGTCACAGGGCCGAAATCGGGCTTAATTCTTCGGGTAGATTGACTAGCATTCTGTCAAAGCGTTGCCATTTGTCGCAATGCTTTATCATTTCATGGGAATCTCAGTTCACTCTCAGCCAATAATACCCTGCTCGGATGGCTTTATGGGCTAACATTCTCCCTCCAGAGTGGCTGCCGCACACCCCCTTGTGAATTTCTCTGAGCACGTACGCAGCTTCATCTTTGGATTGACATTTGAAAAGAGGGAGGGTGTAACCCATTCGATACAAAACACCATAAACTAGCATGTATCGTGCTACTTGGATGCAGATCTTCTGTGCTAATTTGTTATCAGACGGCAGCTTGCCTTCCTTGAGAAATTATTGGATGTCGCGACCCCAATCTAGACACTGCTCTTTCTCCTCAATGCACGCTACTTGATTTGTTTGGCCAATTGAAGGTTCAGTTAGCTCCTGGATTGGGCGATCAACCGTTATGATTTCTTCCTCGGCAGTGGAGCCCATACGAGATAGGGCGTTTGCATGTGAGTTTTCTTCTCTGGGAACCTTTGTAAAGGTTATCTTGTCAAAAGATTCCATGATCTCGTTCACCTTCGCCAAATATTTCTTCATTTTGCTCCACCGAGCCTCGTATTCGTCCCAAATGTGTCTGACCACTACTTGGGAATTGCTTCTAACCTCCAAGTTTTTTACTCCCATTTCCCTCGCCATGTTCATACCAAGGATCATGGCCTCATATTCAGCTTCGTTGTTGGTGGTGCTAAATTTCAGCTGTACAGCTGCTTCACATTTTTCACCATTGGGTCCCTCGAGCACAACTCCGATCCTATTACATTTCTGAGTTGAGGACCCATCTGCAGATGCTACCCATGTTTCTCCTGGATTGGTTCCTTCTTCCTCGGAGACGTCATAAAATTTGGCCAAAAAATCGACTAATGCTTGCCCTTTCAGGGATGTTCTCGGATGGAATTCTATGTCGAATTCTCCGAGTTCTATGGCCCAATTGACTAACCTCCCGGACAAATCTGGCTTTTGTAGGATTTTTTGTAAGAGATATTCGGTCAATACCTTGATTGTATGCGACTGAAAGTATGGCCTCAACCTCTGGGCGGACGTGACCAAAGTGAATGCTAATTTCTCGATCCGTGGGTATCGTTCTTCGACACAGTGCAGGGCATTGCTGACAAAGTAGACAGGCTTTTGTACTCCTTGCTCTTCTCTAATTATGGCCGAGCTTATAGCTGATGGTGATACCGCTAAATATAGGTATAAAGCTTCCCCTCCGACCAGTTGGCTCAGTATCGGTGGGCTGATTAGGTATTCTTTCAATTCCTGGAAAGCTTTGTCATATTTTGGACTCCAGGAGAAAGCTTTCTTCAGGATTTTCAAGAAGGGAAGACACTTGTCTGTTGAGTGAGAGACGAACCAATTCAGTGCCGCTATCCTGCTTGTTAGCTTCTGAAGCTGCATTGTGGTTGGAGGAACTTGCATGTCCAGGATCGCCTTGATTTTTTTGGGGTTAGCTTTAATTCCCCTTTGGGAGACGATGAACCCAAGAAACTTGCCAGAAGCCACTCCTAATGCACACTTGGAGGGATTGAGCTTCATCACATAGTGCCTTAGTGTATCAAACGCCTCGACTAGGTCTTCTACATGATTGATTGCCCGTATGCTTTTTACCAGCATATCGTCTACATACACCTCCATGTTTTGCCCAATCTGCTTTCGAAACATTTTGTTGACTAATAGTTGGTATGTTGCTCCTGCATTTTTTAGTCCGAACGGCATAACTCGGTAGCAATACAGATCCGTGTCAGTTATGAAAGCTATTTTTTCTTGGTCGGACTCCGGCATTGAAAACTGGTTATATCCCGAGAATGCATCCATAAAGCTTAGTAGCTCATGCCCCAAAGTTGAGTCTACAAGCTGGTCGATTCGAGCCAAGGGATAGTTGTCTTTGGGGCACTCTTTGTTGAGATCTGTAAAATCAGCACACATCCTCCATTTTTCGTTTGACTTTTTTACCAACATCACATTCGCCAACCAAGTGGTGTATTGGATTTCCTTGATGAATCCAGCTTCACGTAATTTCTCGACTTCTTTGGCAGCAGCTCTACTTTTTTCAACCGAGTATCCCCTCTGCTTCTGTTGTATTGGCTTGAAATTATGGTCAGCTTTTAGCTTGTGCACCATGACTGAAGGTGCTATCCCAGGCATATCGTCATGACTCCAGGTGAATACATCGCAGTTACTGCAGAGGAAGGACTTGAGTTCTTTCTTTGTGGTTAGGTCTAGTTGGGACTCAATTTTGATAACTATGTCGGCTTCCCCGATCGAGAATTCCTCAATATCTTCGATCGGTTCACCGCCCTTTAATTGCTATCTTTCCTCCTTGCTGGCATTCCCCAAGGCTGGGATTTTCGGGCATTCTTTTATAGAAATGTTGTAACATTGTCAGGCCGCCCATTGATCACCCCTAATTTCCTCGATTCCGTGATTTGTCGAGAATTTCACCTTGAGGTGCGGAGTTGATGTGATGGCACTTAGTTCATTGAGAGCCGCCCTCCCGATAATGGCATTGTAAGCATAAGGTCGGTTGACAAACAGAAAATGTACCATTATAGTTGCCTATCTTGGATATGATCCGGCTGTAACCAGTAGCTCAATTGATCCAACCGGCTGTACTTGTTCCCCCGTGAATCCCATCAAGGGGCAATTGGTTGGGACGATTTTCTCCTGTCCCAGATTTAGCTTCTTAAATGCAGACCAATACAGGATGTCTTCTGAGCTCCCATTGTCCACCAGGATGCGATGGACATTATGATTTGCCATTATTAGGGTGATAACTAAAGCGTCCTTGTGTGGGTGCGACATACCCAAGTAATCTGCATCTGAGAATCCAATCACCATCTCGCTTCTTCGGGACTTTTTCACGGGCCTCCCAACAGTGTAGACTTCATGAGAGCCTTCCAGTTGTCTAGCGTAGGCCTTCCTTGCTCTCCCTGATTCTCTTCCTCTGGCAAATCTACCAATTATGGTGCAGATTTTTAGGAGGTTAGCTTGATGTTGGGGCTCATGGGTTGGGTGCCCTGGCCTTCCTCTATGCTCTTCCCGTCTTGCTCTCTCTTTCTGAGGATACCTGTTTTGGTTTCTACGGTTGGAGCTTCTGCTTCGATACCGTTCTTGTGGCTGTTGATTCTTAGGAGGATGGTAGTTTATTTCTTAGACGTAGTTTTCCCGAGGTGGAGCTGCTCTCCGTTGTTCTCCCAAGAATCGCACAAGTTTACCATTTTGGATAAACTTTTCAATGAGGTGCCGCAAGGCGATGCAGCCTTCTGTGTAATGCCCGTTGACCTCGTGGAACTCGCAATAACTGTCTGAGTTCTGATTCTGCGATGCCCCGGGAGGTCTTCAATATTCTGAATCCTTCTTGATCTCCCATCAGGACCTCGAAAATGTTGGCATTGAGTGGAGTGAAGTTGTGATTACTAAACTTTTTCTTGAAGTGCTTTGGGGCGTCGAACCCTTGTAGATCTTTCCTCTTCTTTTCTTCTAGCTTCTTAGGAGTCTTCCGAGCCAACCTCATTGCCTTCAAGGTCTCCTCTTCATTAATAAACTCCTCTACTTTGTCCAGTAGCTCCTAGAGGGTGTTTGGCTGCCTTCTCACGATTTTCCTCGGCATGGGCTCCTCGGGTGAGATTCCGTTGTAGACGGCGGAGAAGATTATACCGTCCGTAGGACCTTCCACCTTTAATTTTTCGGTGTTAAATCGAATCATGAATTCCTTTAAACTCTCCCCTTCTCATTGGTGGAGCGTCAATAGGTACCTGGACGGTTTCTTCCTTTCTCTGGAACCTAGGAAATGGGTGAGAAAAATCCGAGCTAGATCCACGAAGGTAGGCATGGAATTAGGTGCTAAGCTTTGGAACCATTCCCTAGCGTTTCCCGAGAGTGTAGTCGGGAGAGCTCTGCATGCTATCTTGTCGGGAATGGCATGCAGCGTCAGATGCATCCAATAGTTCTCCAGATGCTCGGTTGGATCTCCAACTCCACTGTAGCTCGAAATTTGTTGTGTTTTGAACTTGTTGGGGAGTGGATGATCGATTACCTATTTGGTGAAGGGTGTCTTCGTCCCAGCGAAGAGCTTGCTCACCACTGCAGTCTTATACTTTTCTTTCTTCTCCATCGCTTCCAACTTGGTTTTAAGCTTCGCCAATGCTTTGTCTAACTCCCCTTGCGGAGCCGTGATTGGTAACGGTTCTGCCATTTTGTGGGAGTTTTCACCTCTGCGAGTATGGCTACGTGGGGGAGGGCGACTCTCGCCTTTATGGCTGTGACCATCAGAGTGGAGGTTTTGGTCATCAGAGTGATGATCGTGGTTTCTTTGCCCATCTGACTGTTCAACTTGATTGACTTGGGATGGAGACAGAAATCGGAGTCGCTGCTCCTCAACCTGCTGGATCAGAAACGCCATTTGTGCTTCAAGAGAAGCGATGCGTTCCTTGTCGCCGGCATTCTGATGCGCCGATGGTTCTTCGGTGTGAGCTCGGCTTCTTGACCTTGTATTCACCATTGCTACGGATATTTGTTTTTGCAAGAATGAATAGTCGTCCCCACAGACGGCGCCAAACTATTGAAGCAGTTTTCGGCACGATGAATTCAAGCGAATCCAAGTCTCCAAGCTACGCCTTTCGTGGTTCACCTTTCTGTAAGCCTTCTAGTAAATTTGCAAAACAAAAGCACACGTTAAGAGGATGCGCCGGGTGTTGGCCGGCGGTTCCTCCTCTGATGCTTAAGTCAGTATGTGTATTAGTTTAGTATGCATATTTGCAGTCCCTCATACCTTCGTAGTGAGGCATTTTATAGTTGAGCATGCGGAGGTGGTTATGATGGCCGAGTGGAGGATCCGAGATTTGTGCGTAATAGCCGGAAGAGTTAATATTTGTATTCCCTTTCTTTATGACTAGTAGGAGGCCGTTACATACGTTGATTCGAGGATGGCTCGTACTTGCAAGGCATCTTTAGGAATAGGATCGTAACTGTCCCAGTGATCCTGCTATGCGTGAGTTGTCTATGTGGCCGAGTCTTGTCCCTAATGCGGTAGATGTATTCAGACGTTAAGTGTGGGAGGTTCACCGTGACCCCATTTTTGGACTTTGGCCATCCGAGAGCGTAGGGGACGACATCGTATCCATTGCTTTGCATTGAGCGTATTTGGTGAGTCCATTTGGATGTACTGGGCTTTCTTGGGCTCACGGGCTTCTGACCAGTGGGCTCGGGCGATGGGTTTATGTGTAACACAATTGTTCTCTTTCAATTCAATTAGTTGAAGAATTTCATTTAATTGATTGCTTGGGTTTTCTTTGTCAAAACATTAGATATCCATTGTGATACCTTCTACAAATACATTGGATGATTTGGTTTAAATTGGTTATCCTTTGTGATTTGTTTCACATATACATTGGTTTCAAAACTAGGTTAAGATTTAGTTGGTTTAGATATATTTGGTTTTCATAAATACAATTCCATGTGGCTTCGACCTCGCACTTGCAACACTATATTGCGAAACGATTCCTGCACTTGCGAGTACATTAAAATTTCACAACAAGTTTTGGGTGCCATTGCCGGGAAATTGATTTATTTTTGAAAACAATTTATGTCTAGATCGATTTTATCTTTCTACTAGTTGTAGCTAGGATTTGTCATATTTAAATTTTGTTTTTATTCTATTTATGTGCATCTAGTAACAAGAAAAAAAAAAAAAGAACAAAAAAAAGGAAAAAAAATTTTCTTTGGCCAGTTTTGCAGCTTTCACCGGATCATCTTTTGTTCACTGACTTGAGTGTGATCGAGCGCACTCGCACCAAAGGCAACACCAACTAAAGTACTAGCGCACCTGCACTCAATTAGTTCCTCATAAGCTCGAGCGCACGCAAGCTCAAGGCAGCACCATTGACGGATCAGCGCACCTGCACTTGATCCCTTGTACTTGCGCTCAAGCGCCCCAGCCCAATGGCTAGCAGATCAGTAGGTGAAATTTTGCAAAAATTTATTTTTGGTCCTTTTTATAAGTTTTTAAGTTGTAGTTTTTACTTGTTGGTATTCTTGTTTACTTTTTATGCTGATGTGTTAGTATTAGTTTTTGATTTGATAATATTTATTTTTTGTTTATTTTATTTTTAGAAGAATGGTTAATGTTTCATGTGGAAGTATGATTTTATTTTAAAAAATGAGATTGAGCTTGTATTCTTTCGATAATTTTAGCAAAAATTCTGGACAACATGTTTCAACTAGTGGCATGGCACATTTTCCAAATGCTTAAAAGACTGAAGGTCTTTTTGATGAAAGTAGCTATATGGATCGGACAACTGAGATTGATGCCTTATCTAACAAAGTAGACCAACTCATAGCAACTAGGTTTGCCCATACCCATTTTCCTCACACTTACAAACCACATGAACCATGTTCATATTGTTCCAATCCTTATCACCAGGTGTTGTGCCAAATATCAACCTAAATTAGTAGGTAAATAATGGTACGTTTTACTTGCAAGTGCACATGGTCAACATAGTAGTATATGGTGCAAGTACAGGATCATTCCCACGAGGATTAATGAATTTTGCTTAAAATAAATTCCTTAAGTAAAACAAAGATTGATTTTTTAAGTGATGATAATAATAGGTAGGGCTTTGATATCCACCACTAATTATATTCAGCTAATATAACAATATGCCAATGCTTTGATCATGTTATGCATATCTAATGTTTGTCAACCTAAGGGCATGGCATATACTCTTTAAACTATAGATTTTCCTAAGCAACGAATTAGACATTGCGTATACTCTAACTCTTTTCTTTTCTAAGGGATTTAGCATGGTGTATACAAAGTTGTTCCTTAGGAAAGCATATACTCTATGGAAATTGACAAACACATGAGGCCTAGGGCATGGGCGTATACTCCCGGTTCCCCATGTTAATTAACCCAAGAACCGTGGTGTGGATTCTTTTGTTACTTTTATTAAACCCAGGACTCGGCCATCCAAATTGATTTAACTAACTAGTCCATACCACATGCATATGTTGATCAGGCACACACATATGAGGAATTCATGCAAGCAGGTGTTAATCAAGTTAAATAGTACAGCAAGATCATTACAAAGGCGCCAATATTGAAATAATAACTAAACATAACTAGGACTTCAATCTAGCCTTACTAAATAAATTAGTTACACATAGAGCTGATGTTTAACATCTTTAATAAATAAAAGGAAAAGGAAAAGAATAAACCTGAAACTTGAACTTGAAGAGCTCCAATTCTTCTCCTTACAAGCCCTTCTCTATTGTAGAGACTTAAGGGTCTATTTATAGGCTTTAGAAGTCCTTGACAAACTAATAAACCTAGGAATTTTGTAGGGTTTCAAAACCTTTTACAAGTGGGAGTTGGAAAACCCTAATATGGAAATATTAGCATCATGGCTGTAGCTTTGAGGTGTCTCCTGCACACGAGTGCGATCGATCGCAACCCGTGTGCGCTCAATCCTAGGTCTGCGATCGAGCCTCTTCTGTTGTGCGCTTGAGTGCTCATGGCCTGATTTGTGCTTCGTCTTCTCTGGTACTGCGCTCGATCGCAGGGAACCTGTGATCAATTGCAGTGTTAGGGGCTCCCATTTTTCCCATCTTCTCTCTTTGAGCCCAAATCTTCCAGATTTACTTCATTTGGGCTACAAAAGTGTGGAAAACACAAAAATGAATTAAAATGACCTGATTAACTAAAACCAAAGGATTAAAACATGCAAGTTAAGGGCTGAAAATATGAATATTTTAGCACTTAACACATCCCCAAACTTACATATTGCTAGTCCCTTAGCAATACAAAACTAAAAACAAAAATAGAAAAATAGAAAACAAAAAGATAAATCCATCTGTCGTGGGATGTACGATTGCATTTAGCATATATAATAAGCCTTTTAAACATCTAGGAATTCCCTAGAGGACGGGTGAAGTCTCGTGAGGGTTTTCCAGAAATGCTACCCACAAACATTATGCACAATTCATGTTATCTCAAAATTAAAAGCATCACTTCAAGATCGTGATTTTCATTCATTAGCAAACTTAAAAAGATGAATTCTATCTTCACAATGAATTGGAATCTAAAAATTCAATTACTTACAAAGGACATGTTAAAACATTACAAGTTTGAAAACAGTGTAAAGCGAATTAGCACAAAATTATGAGGCTTCCAAATCTTTCTAATGTATAATGTCTCCATATCTCAAAATTCATTGAAATCCCTATTAGAATGACACAATGGCATATTTCTTTTTCTCTTTTTTTTTTTGCTCAGGTTGTGCAATGTTGGTTCCCTCAAGCTTTCTAATTGACCCTTGTAGGGTTAAGTCAATGACTCCCAAACCAGGTGGTTTTAGGGCATTAGGTGTAGAGACACCCCTAAGGACCTACTAACTCGAGTCAAAAAGGCTACAAAACCAACTAACCATGACATTGATCAAATCAACATTTTTCACCTTTTGACGTGAACACTCAATGCTTTGAGGCAAGAGGTCCAGTTACTTAGTGAAAAGCCATCAATGATCATTTAATTCACATCTTTCTTTTTTTTCTTTTTTAAACATAACTATATATGCCATAGTGTCATCTAATAAGTCATCCAATTTCATCCAAGATGCAGAAACACGCATATCAGACCTCATGTCATACCTCACAGATTATGTGCTAATGTGCTTGTGTGATCAGATCAAATATGTGGTTTTTCAACTGTCCTCAACAAGTAATCAAACTAACAGATTCACTCATCAGATCATGTGTTCAAAATGTTAAGCTCACTGATGAATTCAAACCAAAATTCTTTTAGATCAACTTAAAAGTTTGTGTGTGTGTGTGAGTTTTTTTTTTTTTTTTTTTTTTTTTTCAAAGAAACACAAAAAACAAACAAATAATATGAAATTGGGACAAAGTGTGTGTAAACAACCCGTGTGCCCATACCCCCAAACTTAAACGACACATTGTCCCCAATGTGTCTAAATAAAGGAAAGAGTGTACCCGGGAGGTGGTCGACATGATCTTGGGAAGCATGGCTCATAGCACACCCCCAAACTTGAAGTGAAGCACACTTGTCCATGCAAAATAAGAAAACACACAAACAAGTAAAAAGGAACAAAACTAATGATAAATAAAATGATTAACTGAAAACACGTTTAAACAAAACAAAATAAAAGGAAAAACTATGGGGTGCCTCCCATGAGCGCTAAGTTTAACGTCTTCAGCCAGACTGTGGCACTTTAAACTTGAAGCACCAGTCTTTCCTTCTCTTGCACTAAAGGGAATGAATCTTTTCTGCTGCAAGGTGATTCCGAGTGTTTCTAGATCGGGGAGGACCACTCTGAGTTTTCTCAAACAGTTGCTCATTTGGTGGGGAATCATGAACTGGAATAAAGTAAGAAGAAAACTCAGGGAGCTTTTCTATCTTGATGTCCTCAAATTGCTCATGTGGTAGCTTTAACAGACTTCTCTCTTGTCCTCTTGGTGTTTCAAGAATAAGAGCTAATGGTGAAAAAATCTCAGTGCTCTCTTCTTTTTCCCTAATGTGGCTCTTGTGGATCTTCGGTTTGCTCCTCTTTCCCCTCTTCCACTTGATTTTCAGCCACCTCTTCACTCCTCAATGAGACAGCTTGCCCATGATAGTAGGTGCACTCTTCCTCCATGTATTGTCTATTGGGATTTTCTATCAACTGACTTTGACACTCTTCTTCTTGGTATTGTTGACGCCAGTTGATGGGAGATGCCCTCAGCTCCCTGGCCAATTTTCCCATTTGTACTTCCAGTCTTTGAATGGACTGCTCATGCTTGGCATTGGTTTATTTTTTGATCAGTCATGAACTACTGTTGAGAAGTCATGAACTGCTGTTGAGAAGTCACCAACGTGTGTATCATACCTTTAGTCTATTCATCCTTGACTCTTGCTCCTGATTTGCAGATAAATACAAAGGATACGTTTCAGTAGAATGATCAAAACGAGAGCATGTGGCACATACCTGGAGTTGGGTGGCTGGCTGGCTGAATAGGAGAAATGTTTCGACTAGCCATGGATTTTACAAGTATATTTAATGTCTTTTGCATGGTAGCCAGCTGATCTTGTAGTGGTGGATCCGATTGAGAGGAATATGAATGATTTCTAGGAGCTTGAGCTTGCCACGGAACTTTGACTGTTGGCTCCAGGTTGGGTTGTAGGAATCAAGATAGTTGTCGGTCCCCGGTCCAGAGATCGATGTGTTCTTATGCCCATTAATTTTGTTAGAAATTTGTCTCATTATAAGACATTCTCTAACATGGTGATAAGGGTCAGCATAAAGAACATGGTCCATGGGGTGTCGGAGTGCCGCCTCACATGTGTGAAAGTAAAAATAACAAAAGATAAAAAGGGAAAATAAAAACAAAAATAAAACTTATAAAGATGCAGACTCAACTGACCCTGCATAAAACAAAAGAAAAAAAATCAAATCTATAATTATTGCAGTGCTGTGCTGCTCTCTGGATGTGCGATTGATCGCACTGTGAGCTGCGCTCGATCGTACTGGTGCGCTCAATCGCACCTCGAGAGGCACAGAAACTACGGAAAAGACTATCAAAACAAAAAAATTTAAAACAAAAATAAATTAAGGAAAATAATTCCAAACAAAATCAAACAATCCCCGGCAACGACGCCAAAAACTTGTTGTACCAAATATCTACCTAAATTAGTAGGTAAATAATGGTATGTTTTACCTGCAAGTGCACAAGTTCAACATAGTAGTATATGGTGCAAGTACAGGGTCATTCCCACAAGAATTGCTGAATTTTGCTTAAAAATAAATTCCTTAAGTAAAACAATGATTGATTTTTTAAGTGATGATAATAAAAGTTAGGGCTTTGATATCCACCACTAATTATATTCAGCTAATATAACAATATGCCAATGCTTTGATCATGTTATGCATATCTAATGTTTGTCAACCTAAGGGCATGGCATATACTCCTTAAGCTATAGATTTCCTTAAGCAATGAGTTAGGCATGGCGTATACTCTAACTCTTTTATTTTCTTAGAGATTTAGCATGGTGTATATTAAGTTGTTCCTTAGGAAAGCATATACTCTATGGAAATCAACAAACACATTAGGCCTAGGGCATGGGCGTATACTCCCCGGTTCCCCATGTTGATTAACCCAAGAACCGCGGTGCGGATTCTTTTGTTACTTTTATTAAACCCAGGACTCGGCCATCCAAATTGATATAACTAACTAGTCCATACCATATGCATATGTTGATCAGGCACACACATATGAGGAATTCATGCAAGCAAGTATTAATCAAGTTAAATAGCACAACAAGATCATTACAAAGGCGCCAATATTAAAATATTAACTAAACATAACTAGGGCTTCAATCTAGCCCTACTAAATAAATTAGCTACACATAGAGTTGATGTTAAACATCTTTAATAAATAAAAGGAAAAGGAAAAGAATAAACTCGAAACTTGAACTTGAAGAGCTCCAATTATTCTCCTCACAAGCCCCTCTCTATTCTAGAGACTTAAGGGTCTATTTATAGGCTTTAGAAGTCCTTGACAAACTATTAAACCTAGGAATTTCGTAGGGTTTCAAAACCTTTTACAAGTGGGAGTTGGAAAACCCTAATATGGAAATATTAGCATCATGGCTGCAGCTTTGAGGTGTCTCCTGCGCACAGGTGCGAACGATCGCAACCCGTGTGCGCTCAATCACAGGTCTACGATCGAGCCTCTTCTGTTGTGCGCTTGAGCGCTCATGGCCTGATTTGTGCTTCGTCTTCTCTGGTATTGCGCTCGATCACAGGGAACCTGTGATCAATTGCAGTGTCAGGGGCTCCCATTTTCCCATCTTCTCTCTTTGAGCCCAAATCTTCCAGATTTACTTCATTTTCTTCCAAAAGCCAACAAAAGTGTGGAAAACACAAAAATGAATTAAAATGACCTAATTAACTAAAACCAAAGGATTAAAACACGCAAGTTAAGGCCTAAAAATATGAATATTTTAGCACTTAACACCAGGTAAGAAATTGTCCATCCATTGGACAATTTTCTAATTTTTCATATGAGCAATGGAACAACAATTTCTCCAACCCGGGGCTTGAATCAAATTGTAATTTTTACAACACAGAATGGAGCAACCATTTTGATTTCTCATGGCAAGCTCAAGCCACAGGAAATTATGCTCCCCACTCTTATGAATAGCACCATCCTGAATATTCACAGTTTGATAACCAATCTTCCCATCCTTCATCTTATGACTATCCTCCACAACAATCTTCGTTGGAAGACTCTCTCAAATCCTTCATGCAACTAATCAACCAAGTCACGCAAGTGCTCAAAGATGCCAACACTCAAGTTATAGCAGGTTGGAAGAACAGATTGGCCAGAGTGAGAATGAATATCCAGTTCAACATGAACTTGACCCAATAACTCAATATTAGGACAATGAGAGCATAGAGGATCACAACGAGGAAGAAGAACTTCAAAGTCAGCTGATGGCTAAAGGACACTACATGATTGATGAGGATGATTCTAGCGATTCTTATCATGAACATGTCCAAGCCATCACTACACTTGGGAGTGAGGAAATTGCTGAGAAAAATGAGGAAGAAAAAGAGGAGCAGATTGAGCCCCCACCAAATCCAAATCTGTCCAATGGCAAGGAAGTGAGTACTGAAGCTCCTTCCTGCATCACATTGCCTCTTGAGACACATCATGAACCCCACGCTTCATTTCCTTAATGTCTCAAAGAGACATCTTGGCCTTGTTTGGTAAAAGGGTTGTAGTTGGCCTAGACACTATTCATCACCATTTCCCAAAAAAATCAACATCAAAACATTTTCACTTTTTTACTTTTTATATCAAATTATTCACTTTTTATTATTATTCAAATAAAAAAATCACTACAAAACAAAATTTTTTCACTTTTTCATTTTTTTTATACCAAATATATATATATTTTTTTCACATCAATCTACATCAACTACAGTGTCTAGGCCAACCCATTTACCAAACACCACTCTTATGCCAAAATCCTCAAGGACTTATGCACACAAGTGCGCAAATCTAGGAACCATCTTCCTAAGAAAATCCTTCTAAGCAAGCAAGTTAGCTACCTAAAATGGTGAAACACACCTGAGTGTTATGAAGTCTTATAGAGGAAATGGTGGAAAGGATTGATTGGACAGCCGAATGATCGAGGAAAAGACCTTTGACCTCAAGTCACGATTTCCTTTTCCTTGTTCATTTTATTTCTTGTCATTTTATTTTTGTTTTTTACAACAATTAATCTTATGATGCTTATTTTTGTGAGAAAATATTGTTGTAAGTTTATGACAGGTGTTCTGGTGTTTAAGTTTGGGGGATGCCCTACCTTTTTTAGACTCAAATGTTTCTTTCCTTCTAGTAATGTATTCCCATACTACACATTGAGAACAATGTGTAATTCAAGTTTGGGGCTATGGAAAGAAACACTATCTATTTGTTTTTATCTGTTTGTTTGCTCTTAAAAAAAAAAACAAAAAGTGTGCTACGTTGTTGTTAAGTATGGGTTAAGATGTAACTGTGATTTGCACTTCATTGGCTTGCTTACACATGATCATTTCATTAGGAATTTGAGTCTTATGACTTATTTTTGGGCAAAAGAGACTTCACTTGTTTTGAGTAGAATTATCATGAGTACATTAGCATATAGTCTGTGAGGTATGAAATTAGAGCTTAATCATGTTTATCTCGAGATTTGTTGGATGACTTATGGATGAATAACCTTGGCTTGTAAAAAAAGAAAAAAAAGAAAAAAAAAGAGAGATCATTTTGAGTTTTTCACTGAGTAACCGAACCTCTTGCCTCATTAAGCATTGAGTGTTTGCGTAAAAAGGTGTGTGAAGTTCAGTTTGGTTGATGGGATGGCTAGCTTAATTTCATAGCCTTTTTAACTTGAGTTAATAAGCCTTTTGGGATGTTTCTACATCTAGTGCCCTAAAGCCATCTGGATTGGGAATCATTGGCCTAACACTCATTACATGGGTCAATTAGAAAGCTAGAGGGAGCTAAGCATTGCATAGCCTAGACAAAAAGAAAAAAAAATGCATATCTTGCCTTGGTTGTTTCATCTGATAGGGATTCCTACGAATTTTGAGGTACTGAACCATTTGTCTTGAGATTAAATTGAAGCCACATGATTGTATACTAATTTCACTTTGCACCTATTGGAACATATGACGCCTCAACTGTCCACCTATGAGTGAATTGACTTTGGTTGTCCTAAAAATTTTGAAGATGGAGTTCACCCTTTTAAGCTTGCTCATGAATAAGAACCAGTGTTTGTGTGAAACTTCATTCTTTTCAATAACATAGTCCTGACAATGTTTATGGGTATCATTTTTGTTAAACCCTCACAAGACTTCACTCGTCCACTAGGGATGCCTAGGGGTTTAAAAGGCTTGTAGAATATGCTGAATGCAATCGTATCTTCCACGACAGAGAATTTATGTTTCATGTTTTAATTTCATTTTTAGTTTTGTATTGCTAAGGGACTAGCAATATGTAAGTTTGGGGGTGTTTGATGAGTGCCAAATATTGCATATTTGGGCCCCGTAATTTGCATTTGTTAATCCTTTAGTTGTATTATAATCTAATGTTTTGTGTAGTTTTGTGATTTTAAAGGTTTGCAGGTTGTTAAGGGAAAAGTGTGGATCTAAGGTGAGAAATGCAAAGTTTGGAAAAAAAGCCACCCAGGAGCTAAGGGATCAAACGAACTAGACTGGCCCTCGAGTGCATACGTGCTCGAGCATAGGCCATCAATTCTCAAGCCCCTGCGCCGCATTGCCGAAGCCCATATGCATGAGTGTGCTCAAGCACACCCTTCAACTCTAGAGCCCTAGCGACAATTTTAAGTGAAAACCCTAGATAAAAGGGTATAGAAAGAGGAAGAAAGAAAAGAGAAAGAAGGCTAGAGGGAATGGAGACAGAGAACGAAAGGAGGTTGCTGAGTATGAAATTTCTGAGAAGAGAGAAGAAAGTTTAGGGTTTTCCTTGCTTTTGGTGTTTTTATTTTGTAAGCTTCTCAAACCTCCATGGATTCAATTATTCTTGTATTCTTTTTCATTTCCATGAGAGGCTAAGCCCTTAACTAAGGTTGAGTATGAAGCCTCACCGATGAATAGCAACAATATTTTCATGTGATGTAATATTTTCCAATTATATGAGTTTGATTTTCCAATTTTTCTCTTTCAATTCAATTAGTTGAAGAATTTCATTTAATTGATTGCTTGTGTTTTCTTTATCAAAACATTGGATGTCCATTGTGATTCGTTCTACAGATACATTAGATGATTTGGTTTAAATTGGATATCCTTTGTTATTTGTTTCACGGATACATTGGATGAGTTAATTTAAATTGGATATCTTTTGTGATTTATGCATGAATGGATACATTGGATGTTTTCAATTAATTCTTTTAAAGCAAAGTAGAACATACATAAGATTTTGGATATATTATTGACCATGAGAATATGTTGCTATGATTTTGTGAGTGTGGATTCCACAACCTTAGTGCTTTGTTAATTGATAACTTTCACTTTATTTTGTTTATGCTTTTGATTTTATATTCACAGAAAAAAAAAAATCACTCATCTTTCGGAACTAGGTTAAGATTTAGTTGGTTTAGATATATTTGGGTTTCATAAATACAATTCCCTGTGAGTTCGACCTCACACTTGTAACACTATATTGCAAAACGATTCATGCACTTGCGAGTACATTAAAATTTCACAAGTTTTCGCGCCATTGCCGGGAAATTGATTTATTTTTTAAAACAATTTATTGTTTTAGAAGCTTGTTGTTCTTACTAAGTCTAGAAGTCCTCCAAGGAGTGAGTATCGTCTAGTCTGTAATTCTGAATCTTCATATAATGATTTCCCAGCTTTGGCTGCCCTAGAGTGATTTTTACCTTTGACGTATTCAAAGGGTTTTCCACTTCGTAAACAAACTTTGTGTTGTGTTTGTGTTGATGACTTAATTCCGATGTGCATGTCATATGCTTGTTGTATGGCTTAGTTCTATATTTTTGTTGATTTGGTGAGTTGAGGTAGAACACTATCCGAGCAATCTTTCACCAAACATCACCAAAATTTTGATTCCTCTCTGCTAAAGGGGTGTTCTTGCTGAACAAAAAAAAAAAAAAAAAAAAATTGAGGTCTTGTTATTGTTCATCTTTTGTTCGGAAGCAGCTTCATACAATTTCAAGATATTCGTCATATTATTCCATTTTGTATTGCTATCCCTGCAAAACAATAAACTATCATTGGCGAAAAAGAAATGGCTAATGTGAGGACCCTGTTTGGAAGTGGGGACCCCCGTCAAAAGCCCCTCATTGTTTGCTTGAGTCAGCATAGAACTTAACACCTTAACACAAATATGGAGAAATAAGATCCCTCTGCCTGATGCCCCTTGAAGGAGTGATATTACCACACAGTTTCCCATTCACTAGGACCGAATATTGTGCCGAAGTGACACAAATCCTTATGAGATGAATCCACCTTGGGGCAAAACCCATACGCCTCATCACCGCTTCCAAAAATTGCCATTCCACCCTGTCATATGCTTGGCTCATATCGAGCTTAACTACCATAAAACCCTTCTTCCCCCTAATACCGGTACGCATAGTGTGTAGCGTCTCGCTAAAATGTTGTCCAAAATCAAGTGCCCTGGATAAAAAGGCTTTGTGTGGGGGAGATAATAAAGGGTAGGACCTTTTTCATTCTATTTGCTATAACCTTAGAGATCAATTTGTATAAACTGTTGCAAGGACTTATAGGCCTGAATTCAGTGACACAGGAAGGGTTTTTGGTTTTCGGTATAAGAACTATACGAGTCAAATTCAAAGTGCTAGGCATCACACCATAATTTAGAGTTTCAATGACAGCACTACATACCTCTTCCCCCACAATGGTCCAATTATTCTGAAAAAACCAGCCGTAAAAGCATCCTGTCACGGAGCTTTAAGGGGAGCCATTTGGTAGAGTGTAGTGTTGACCTCCTCTTTGGTAAACTCCTTCAATAGTTCTATATTCTTCTCCACTGAAACACTTGCTACTAGATGTTGAAGGCATGGCTCCATGTCTCCCACTGGTCCTGCTGAGAACAACTCAGTAAAATAATTTGCAAAAGCCATCCTCATGGTTTCCGATGAATCCCATGACTTCCCCGTAGCATCAGTGATACTACTAATGAGATTTGTTTGCCGCTTGGAATTTGTACATGCATGGTAATACCTTGTGTTCCGGTCCTCTTGTTTGAGCCACTCCTCTTTCGCCCGCAGCCTCCACCGGATATCCTCCTGGTCTAGGAGAAGTTGTAACACCTTTTGGAGTTGTTTTTCTGCCTCACAAACCAACCGCCCTTCCTTCCCCTTCAACTCTAGAATTTTCTTTGGTAGACTAGTCATGGTCTCATGCGTGGACCCCTTCGTGTTTCACTGCCATTGGGAAACAACTCTACTGCAATCGTTTAGTTTCTCCCCAAGAATATCCCACTTGCAATCGTAGGAGGTTGGTTGGTTCCAGGCCCGTGTGATCACCTCCTGATATCCCTCCTCATGAGCCCAACATGCCTCATACCAGAACTTAGGTTTGCTGCTCCATCTCATAGTCTTGCCATTAAAATACGACAACAACGGGGAAAGGTCATAGTTAAGTGCAAACTTAACTTTTACTTTTGCCTCTGGGAACAAGTCCCTCCACTCTTGGATTGCTACCCCCTGTCAAGCCTTTCCCTAATGAAAGCTATGCCCTCCCTACAATTGTTCAAAGTATATTTGGGTCCACAAAAACCTAAGTCTATGAGATCACAATCCTCCAACGCTTGTTGGAAATCACGCATAAGACTTCTGTTTCTCTCGCTTCCACCTCACTTCTCGGATAAAGTTAGTATCTCATTGAAGTCCCTTATGCACACCCACAGAAATGGGTTAAATGGAGCCAATATTTTTAGCAAACTCCATGATTCATGGTGCTTAGAAGCATCCAGGTGTACATAAAAGCTCGTGAGCTTCCATGGTTGCCCAATTGCGAGGGATTGAATCATAGCATTTATATGGTGCTGGCTAAAGTTTTGTATATCCACTATAACCTCCTCTCCCCACAACAAAGCCAGTCCTCCACTTCTCCCAATACAATCCACCACAAATAAACTAGGGTAGCCTAGTTTGTATCTGATTAGTTCAATTCTATTCTGACGAAAGCTTGGTTTCCATGAAGAAAACCAAGAAGAGTCGCTTTTGCTTCACCAAACAGCTAAGGGCTCTAATTGTCATGCAGTGATTTTTTAATTTGCCTAAGCATTCAACCGACACTGGTTATAAGTATAATTTATAGAAGATGAATGCTATAATTTACATTTTTATGATACAATTAAATGATAGTCACAACCATCCATTGGATTAGTCTTTGTTAAAAAGAATATATATATATAGGAAAAAAATTAAAAAGCCCCCAAGCTAACAAACGTTTGTGATAGAGCCCCACAATATTCAAAATGTACTAAAGTAGCCCATCAAACTACCAAACTACCAATATATATATTTCTATATTACCCCTATTCTTTTAAAAACTAAAATAAAAAATAAACTAAACTATTTTTTAAACGAATAGAAAGAAAAAAAAAATAATGGGCGAATCAATAAAAAAAAATGGAATAAATAAAAAATTATTCACTATAGTTGGCCTAAATTACAAATCGCTCATATGGTATAAAAAAACATGGATAATGGAAAATTAAACCCTGTGGTTGGCCTATTACAAATCGCTCCATGTCGTATGAAAGTGAAATCAGAGGTTCCTCAAAGAAGCCAAAAAAACAATTTAGTCTCTACATTCAAATTCCGTTAAAAAATTTGACAAATTCTATTAAATGTCACGTCAACACCAATAAAAATGTTGACACATGTCATTCTTAATAAAAGTGTTAGGTTTAGTTGGACCTTATTTATTGATCAAAACATTTGTTTGTATTTTCTCATTCTTCCCTAACTTTCGGGGTGAAGATTTGATGTTCGTTAGAGTTCTTTGCTTTCCCTATTGGATGGGGTGTTAGAACAAGCTCGTGACGAGACTAAAGGAGTGCTCTCTTGTTTCTCGTTAGGAACCCTGTCAAGACAACACATGTATCGGGAAGTTTTCGTTTCCCCGTAAGAAGTCATGTCAGAATGGGACATGTAACTGGACGCTATTGGTTCCTTGTCAGGAAGCTCGTTAGAATGGGACATATAACAGGAAGCTATTGGTTCCTCGTCAGGAACCTCGTCAGGACGAGTGTTAAGTGCCAAAATATTCATATTTTAGCCCTTAAACTTATATGTGTTAGTTTCTTAGTGTTGTTAGTTTATGCCATTTTATTTCCTTTTTGTATTTTCTATGTTTTTGTAGGCCTTTGGAAGAAAAGGAAGCAAATCTGGAAGTATTGGGCTTAAAGAGCAAATTTTGGAAAAACTGAAGGCTTTGATAGTGCAACTGATCACAAGAGATCTGAGATCGAGCGCACTACAAGCAAAAGGATCAGACGAGTGCAAGGCGTGCGCTCGTGCACACAAGCAGCATCCTAGATCGCACCTGCGATCGAGCGTCCAACACCAAAGATCGATCACAGTCCTGCGATCGAGCACACACGGGCTGCGATCGAGTGCACCCATGCGTGAAGAGCAAGTCAGCTGCAGCTAGAATTCCCTTTCCTTCCAGATTAGGGTACTCCAAGTTTCACTTGTAATAGGACTAAACCCTACGAATTTTCTAGGTTTACTAGTGTTTCAAGGACTTCTAGAGGCCTATAAATAGACCTCTTAGCTTTTAGGAAAAAGTGTGGAGAAAGGGGCACAAGCTTTGGAAAGGAATTGAAGGCTAGATCAAGAGGAGTTTGGGTTTTTCTTCTCTTCCACCTTTTATTTTTGTTATGTAATTTATATTTTAATTGGGGCTAGATTGAAGCCCTAGTCATGTCTATTTAGGATTTCAATATTGGCGCCTTTGCTACAATTATATTTTGGTGTATTTAACTAGATTAATTCTTGTTATCTTGAATTCCTCATATGTGTTTGCCTGGTCAACATATGCATGTGGTATGGACTAGTTAATTAAATCATTTTGGATGACCGAGTCCTGGGTTTAATAAGAGTAACAAAAGAAATCCACACCGGGTTCTTGGGTTAATCAACATGGAAAACCGGGAGTATAAACCCATGCCCTAGGTTCCATGTGTTTGTCAATTTCTATAGATTTATGCTTTCTTAAAGAACAACTTAGTATACACCCATGCTAAATCCTTTAAGAAAGAAAAGAGTTAGAGTATAGACCCATGCCTAACTTGTTGCTTAGGGAAATCTATAGCTTAAGAAGTATATACCCATGCCCTTAGGTTGGCAAACATTAAATATACCGGAATGATTGGCGCATTGGTATATTGTTATCTTAATTAGTCTGATTAGTGGTGGATATCAAAACCCTAATCGTTTTTAGTTCTAGTTTATCTTTTATTTTATTTCTTTATTTAAATTCAATGGTGACAATTGAATTTTATCTGTTTAATTAAATAGGAAATTACTTGTAAATATAATTTACTAATCCTCGTGGGAATAATATCGTATTTGCCTGCTATACTATCGTTTGATCTTGTGCACTTGCAAGTAAAACATACCAAGTATTTGCCTATTAATTTAGGTAGGTATTTGGCACAACAACGGGACATGTAATGGGAGGTTATCGTTTCCTCATCAAGAACCTCGTCAGAACGGGACATGTGATGAGACCAAAGCTGAAGCTACTGTTTTCTTGTTAAAAGGCGCATTATGACAGGCTCGTAACGGGTATTTAGATCTACCTTTTACTCCTTGTATCTTAACAAGGATTAGCTCCCGTTATGATGAGGATGGTTCAAAATACAGATTTTGGCCTTCCAGTTAGAACGAAGGAAAATCCCTGTTAAGAAGGACATAAGTAAAATTTCAGATCTATAAATACCTATCTCATTTTCTGCAAAATGCTTTGAACCTCTCCATTTCCATTTATGCTCTTCTGAGTTTGGAGGTTCTTAGTGAAGAAAAGGGTTGCTATTATCACTCATGGAAGTGATACCCTTCACTGTTGTTTGTACCAAGTGGAGATCCTAAAAATCTTGAAGCTTTCCACCACTTGCAGTTTTTTTTTTTTTATTTATTTATTTTTTTTATTTCATACCACACCATACACATCACTCAACCGCAAAGAAGTCTACCGAAGGGTTGGTAAGGAGATGCACTCCATGAAGGTGGTCACGATGGAGACAAGCTGGGAAGTTTATTGTTCCTATTAAGTCTAGAGGTCCTCCAGGGAGTGAGTATCATCTAGTTTGTAACTGTGAATCTTCATAAAGTGATTTCTTGGGTTTGGCTGCCCCGCAGTGGTTTTTCCCTTGAGGTGCTCAAAGGGTTTTCCACTTCATTAACAAATCTTGTGTTGTGGTTGTGTGAATGTTCTTTATTTTTGTGTCAGTTTATTTTTAAGTATATCTTTTTATTTTGCTTATATAAACTGCTTATGCATTTGTTTTGGTTATATAAATCGCTTATGCGTTTGATTTGAGGGTAGAACTCGATCCTCATTGTTCTTTCAATTGGTATCAGAGCGAGTTCGCTCATGCTTGGACTAACGTGTTGAGTGTGTTCAATGACCCCCATTGTTTTGGGACGATCTACCTTTGTTCCAAGTGCTCTTTCCATTTTCATTAGAAGTGATTTTGCACTTTGGAATGTTCGTTTAAGAGCCATGTTTAAGAGGTTTATTTGTCCATTTTAGTTTAGCATGACTAGAAGTTTTGTTGCTTATCTTATTGCATTCTAGTGCATGCTTTAGGTATTTTGTTTTGTTTTATTTTTGTCCCCTGTTTTTTTTTTTTTTTTTAGTTTTTCTCTTGTCAAGTTTTTTAAGTTTTTTGTTGTTGTGTGTCTTTCTTTGAGAGTGCTCTCTCCCTAGATCTTGTTGAGTGCTTTCTTCAAACATTTATCGTGCTCTTTATGAATCTCTCATTATTACTAACCTGTGTTATGCTGGTGATGAGTGCCAAATAGTGCATATTTGAGCCCTTTAATTTACATTTGTTAAACCTTTAGTTGTGTCTTACTCTGATGTTTTGTGTTAGTTTTGGTGTTCTAGAGTTTTGTAGGTTGCTAAGGGAAAACTACGATCTTAATGTGAAAGATGCAAGGAATTTGAGAAAAGAGCATTTCTAGAAGGGCACAATCGAGCGCACACACTAGAGCTCGAGCCCATCTACGCTCAAGCCAAGCAGTTCTACGCTCGAGCGCATCTGCGTTCGAGTATGGGCACAGCAATGCATGATTGCAACTGTGCCACTTAAGAGGAACACATGCATGAGTGTGCTCGAGCACACCCATCCTGGGATCGAGTGCACTCACACCCAACATCAAGCCAGCAACACCCAAGCATTGCGCCGCAAGAGACCTGATGCCCGAGTGCAATCGAGCGCACCTTGTGTGCGATAGAGCGCACTTGGCTGACGTGGAAGCACCGAAACCATAAAATTAGCTTATAAATATCACATTGTTCTAGGGAAACAAGAGCCGTCATATGGAGGCTGTCCTAGGGCTGCTAGGGATGATTTTTGGAGAAAATAGGAGCAAAAAGGCTAGGGTTTTGTAGTTTTTTTTGGTGGTTTCAATTAGAATTTTCTCGTTGTAAGCCTCTAAACCTCTATGAATTCCTACATTGTTGTATTCTCTTTCATTTTCATGAGAGGCTAATTCCCAACTAAGTGATGTGCAAATTATAATTACTCGCAAGTGCACAAATCATGTGTAGTATAGCTTATGCAAGTGCGAGGTCGATCCATAGGGAATTATGTTTGTGACATTTAATTTCTATCTAAACTAATCCTATTTTAACCTAGTTCCGAATTTTGGGAATTTGAAATTGAAAACAAAACAAATAAAATAAATCAAAAGGTAAAAATACTAAGGTTTTTAGAATCCACCTCAACTGATCAAAGCACATATAATTATGTTTGTTCATACATCCGAATTTCAATAAAATCTCATGCATGTTTCTTTTGTTTTTATAAATTCCTATTGAAAGATTCAATGAATCCATCTCTATTACGAAAAACAAAACATATCTGGTTTAGTTCAAAAGATCCAATGATGCGAACCTCAATCGACTTGCTTTGAGACCCAACAACAATATTGGAATACGGACCCAAGAAAGCTAAAATTCAGATTTTTGGATAGGAAACCCCAACCCAACGTTTACAAATGAAACGCGAACCAAAGGTATAAAGAAACAACCATCAACCCAACGTTTATACATGAAACGCGAACCGAAGGTATATAAATTTGAACGCCACAAGGAATAATTCCTTGATAAGTTCACAAGTTCTTTGAAGAACCAATAGAAGACGCAAGAGTCACATTTTTTCTAATTTTCATTCATGATCTTCTCATTACAATGAGTGCATGCTATTTATAAAAGCATGGCTGAAAATATGACTACCTGCTTGCTATGGAAATGAAATTAAATTGGTTCCAACATTGGAAAGTAAATAAGGTAAAAAAGGACTAACTAATAAAAGCCTAAAATTAAGGTTGATTTAAGTCAATCAACCAATTAATTGGCATGTAATTTGGCAAGTCAATCATCCAATTAATTGGTATGTAATTGGAAAGTCAATCAGCCATAATCAACCATTAATTCATGCCATTGCTAAGGAAATTATGCGCAATCAGCTCCATCAATAGCTTTGATCAAATTTATTACGCCTTCATCTCCCTTTGGGCCAAGCTTGGAATGCCCCATTTTAGAATCAGCCCAAATCTCTTGAATCAGCCCATTAAGTGCTTCTTTGACCTTCTTGGATCTTGCTCTAGTAATAGGCCCAACTGAAACATGCAATGGATCCTTTAATGGTGCTTGTTGCTTCTCATCATCCAATCTATCAATGCTTTGCACAAAAGACATTGGATATCCAAAGTAAACCAAAAGATGAAATACATCCGTTGGAAGAAACACAATGAATATCCAACATTTTCACGATTTATAAACAACAATCAATCACAATTTTGTCACACAATTGAATTGAAACGAACATACATTACATTAAACGACGAAATTATACAGACTAAACATAAAAATATGTAAACAAAGCAATGGTGAGGCTTCATCTTCAACCTTAGTTGAAGATTTAGCCTCTCATGACAAAAGAAATCATAAAGAAACTAAATCACTTCATTAAAATTAAAAACTTACAAAAGAATTCAAGTTCCAACCTACAAAAATCTAGAAAACATGAAAAACGACCTAGAACGGCGCCCCTGGCGCGTATCTGTCCATTTACAATGAAAAAGAACGATATTTATAAGCTAATTTTAGATTTTTAGTGCTGCCAGGTCGGCCGAGTGCGCTCGATCGCACTCTCGGTGCACTTGATTGCACTCGTGCAACATGTCTCCTGCGATGTAGGGCGCGAGTGCGCTTGATCGCACTAAAAGTGCGCTCGAGTGCACTTCCATTCAGAATTAGCCTACTATTTCGAAACATGACTTTGTAGATCTTTGAGTTACCTTTCCAATGACACTAAGATCGCTTCAATCCGAGCTACACAACTCTAGATATGTCCTTTTTAGTGGGACTTGTCGGGTGCGAATCATCACTCGATCCAAATTTGTTGCCAATGCTCCCTGAAATGTCTTAAGCCCCAGAATTAATGGAATGAGTTGCAAATTTCACCTTAAAGCCACATTTTTCTCTTAACAACCTGCAAATCACTAAAACACCAAAACTAACTAAAACATCATAAAATAATAAAGCTAAAGGCTTAGCAAATGGAAATTAAGGGGTCCAAATATGCAATATTTGGCACTCATCACTAAGGTTGAGGATGAAGCCTTAAAAATGATTAGCAACCATTAACTTTCATGTGAATTGATACTTTTCCAGTTATATGAATTATATTTCTCATTGTTCTGTCTCAATTTCAATTAATTGTTGATCACTTTTAATTGATCACGTTTATTTGCTTAAATATTGGATATCCATTGTCTTTTGTTCAACGGATACATCGGATCTTTTGGTTTAATTTGGATATCCCTTGTGATTTGCACAAAGTACAGATACATTGGATGATTTGAACTAAATCGGATATCCTTTGTGATTTGTACAAAGAACGGACACTTTGGATGTTTTGATACATTTGTTTTGCAAAAATAGAACATACATAAAATGTGTCGTTTGAAACGTCGGAAAATATTGATGAACGTGAAAGTTGTTGCTATGAATTTGTGAGGGTTGATTCCAGTACCTTAGTATTTTATCCATTGTTTAATTTCATTTTGTTTCAATTAATGTTTGTTTATTTTCAATTTACAAAATCCCAAAATCTTGGAACTAGGTTAAAGTAAGATTGATTTAGATAGAAGTTTATTTACACGAACACAATTCTCTATGGATTCGACCTCGCACTTGCAAAAAGCTATATTGTAAACGACTCGTGCACTTGAGAGTAACATTAAAACTCACAATAGCTGGTTATTGGAGTTGTCTTATATGATGGTTTGAGAGTTTGTGTGTGTGCTTTGATGCTTATGTTCATTCTAAGCCTGGTCTTATTTATGCACACTGTTTTCACAAGTTTTGAGGGATTTCACATCTGTTAGTTTGGGCAAAAACTCTTTTGAGTATTTTTGGTTTTTCTTGTGCAAATTGACCTTCCAAGTCAACCTCAAAACTTAATTGTTCATGGCATCACCTCTTTCAATGACAAGCAAAATATGATCAAAGATCAAATGTTTAGAAAAATTGTGATTAAACATATTCTTAAAATTTGCTTTTGAAGTCCTTATAAAAAGAGTCGGTGTCATAATCATTGCGGAAAAAGGTGAAACACCCATGGGTTTTAATTTGTATAAATTCTCTTGGACAATTGAAGAGGAATGGGTGTATGACTTTTTATTAAAGTTGAGGAAAAGGGTTTGAATTTTGCATTAAGTGTCACACCATTTTTCTTATTAGATGTGATTGCTCCATGCCTATGTGACTTGTGCCCTCTCTTGTGAAATGATTCACACACATCACTATGACATGTTTTAGCCTGTTCATTTGCATCATTATCATAAGCATGTTTTTGATAAACCATTATGTTTGTTCATACTTGGACTAAATTGTAGAACATGTTAGTTTTTGATGAGATGGTTTCTCTCATGTTTTAACAAACGCTTGTTTCAAGTGCACACTTTGATTGAGTGAGAGTATTTGAGCTTGTTTGTTTTTAAAAGTAAAAAGGGGTGCAGAGGATTGTCTCATGTCTTCCCGTATTAACGGAAATTTTCTCCCGTCATAACGAGAATGTGTTTTGTGTTCTTCCGATCAAACAGGATTCTATGCGTTTTGTGCTATTCTTTTTTTCTCATCTTAACATGATTTGTTTTCGTTAAAACAGAAATTGGGAGACAAATAGTCACAAAGCTTGGCACCTCTTTTTTTTTTTTGTGTTTCCTATTGGTTTTGTGAAGCCTTCGCTCTATATCATCCTCAATCAAGTCTATGCCGTTTCTCCTTCGTCATTGCTGAGTTGATGTTTGGATTTTGTTCCTTCATTGGTCTTTAAACCTTTGTCTTTTGAATATCTCTCACCTTGTTGGGTTTATGCTTCCTTGATTGGCATTTATTGATTGTATATTTTGGCTTTGGCTTTGGCTTCAATCTCTTGAGCTCATTGGTTTTTTTTTTTTTTTTTTTTTTTTTTTTTTTTTTTGGCCTTTTACATGTTTGAGACTTTGAGTTTATTATGGGGATTTGGGTTTTCATGTTTTGAAAATAAATCCTTGAATGTTTTTGTTCTCTCAACATGCATTTTGCCTATTATGCGTATTGCTCATTCTGTGCTTAGTTTTTGAGTTGCTGTTTGGTTCCTCTTGAAGGTATATGTTCTTTATGATTCTTTTGCATCTCGGTACACACTTTGACTAATATTGATGCTCTCATTCATATGTTTATCACAAGTATGTTCATGTGTTGCTTTGAAAGGGGTATTGGTTTTCTTGAAAAGCAAGTATGTTGTTTTTCAAAACATGATTGAGATGTGTTTTTCCTCATTTTTTGTCTTTCTCACAACAAAATTTGTGTTTTTGTCCAAAAACCTTTTTTTTTTTCTTTTTTTTTTTTGTGTATACTTGCATATAGGATCTTGATTATGACTTGAATCTTTCTTTATGCCTTCTAGAATCCTGGTGTACATTCTTCTCTGTTTTGGTTTTCTCTTCTTTAAAGTGGTTGTTGGTTGTGTTCCTCACCTTCCTGTGCTAGGTTAAGGTGTGCTTTTTAATCTGGTTGCACTGAGGTTTCTGGATTGTATTCTCTTAGTTCTTTGCAGGAATGTCGTCTATTCCTTCCTCTCAAAGAGCAAGAGTAGATGTTGGTCCTACACCTCCTATGGGTCCTTCCGAAGTTGAAGATTGCATTTGCCAAGAGATTTGTAATTAGCAGTGGCTGACATTACAAAAAAAAAAATGTCATTTTTTGACGTGGCAAACAGTAGGAATTTTTTGCTACGTCAGTAAATGTTGACGTGCCACTGCCACTTCAACAATTTTTTTTTTGACGTGCCAAAAGTGGTACATCAACATTTACTGACGTGTTGAAAAAAACACGTCAGTATTTACTGAAGTGTCAATTTTGACACGTCAGTAAATTTGAATTCAATTTAATTTTACAACATTTTAAAATAAATAACTAATTAATTTTATATTTACTGACGTGTCAAGGTTTGACACGTCAGTAAATATTGACGTGCTATATTGACACGTCAGGAAATTACTGACGTGTCAAAACGACACGTCAACAGTTACTGACGTGTCAAAGTGACACGTCAATAGTTTCTGATGTGTCAAATTGACACATCAATAACTATAAAATATATATATCTGGTTTAATTTATTTATATTATATTTATAAATAATATATAATATATATGATCCCAACATTATCAGGTTTAATATTGTACAATATGATCGATCCCAATTAACATTCAATAAAATTAATTTTTACAAAACAAACACTAGTACTTTACTTCTCCTTTATAACACCGTAACCCATTTCAACATTCAAAAATATAAGAGAATTAATTTCTGATTGTTAGCCATGCTTTAATCGGGATACCATATATATATATATAACATTAATTTAACGTGCATGGTTCAAATTAACCTAAAGGATATATATATATATATAACATTTTTCTCGTTCATTTGGAATCTCATTAAAATAATTAAAGTAACATTAATCATATTAAAGTTTTGACATATATAAATATATATAAACCATGCACGTTAAAATGTAATAGTTGTTGGTAAGATTGCACTCTTCACACCAACCTTATCAACCTTTAATACTATTTGTTTATTCAAGTTACATTTGTTTATTTTTATGTTGTAATTTTGATTTTTTTTTTTCCCTTGTCATGTTCTCATCTTAAGTTTAAATGTCTATATATATATGCATGTATATATTTGCAGTTTACATGCCATATATGAGTACTTCAAAAAAAGATGCAGCAACTATAAGCCTGCAGCTCAGTTCAAAGTTATTTGTTCCTTGATCATTTAGTACACATTTGTATCATTATATTAGAGTACACATTTCTATCATTATATTAGTTTGTATAAACCATATAAACATGATATTTAAAAATATATATATAAAATAAGTTCTGATGTGCCACATATGGCACATCAAAATTTCTTTTATTTTATTTTTTATTTTATTTTATTTTTTTATTATTATTTTTTTATATATCATGTTTATTTTATATTATATATATATCACCTAACTTTTGTTTTCTATTAGGAAGGATTTTAAATGAAAATGATACTCAAAATCTTTCCACATTTTTATTAAATAACTCTATTGCATCTACTACGTACATATACCCAAGTTTTCTTCTTCAATTCTTTTTTCCTCGTCTTCTACTTTTTATTTTCTTGTCAATCAATCGGACCATTTTACAAAGCTGTTTTAGTGTACAACAAACAGTTATATATAATACGGGTCCTAATACCGGGTCTAATTCCAATCGCCCGGCCTCAAATGCGGGTGCAAGCGCAAATTAGGGTGGAGACATGCACGGAATATTGCGTGATTTATTCGGCATGCATGAAGTAGTCAGGGAAGACAATTGTGAGCCTCTGGTCGTGGTGCAAGGGGGTGAAGAAATTGTGAACGAAGAAGCCGCTGAAGGTGACGCACTAAAGTACTACGACCTTCTTAAAAAGGCGAAGAAACCACTTCATACTGGGACAAAATATAACAAACTAAGTGCGACTGTTCGCCTGTACAACTTGAAGTGCGTTGGTGGACTTAGTAACTCGATTTTCTCGGCTTTCCTAGAGTTCATCAATCAGTTGCTACTCGAGAGTAATGAAACTCTGCCAGTTAATACATATGAGGCGAAAAAGTTTTTACGAGACATGGGACTCGGGTATGAGAAGATTTCGGCGTGCCGTAATGATTGTATGCTATTCTGGAAGGGCAATAAAGAGTTGGATTCATGTACCGTATGTGGAAAATCTAAATGGATGGAAGCAATCAATTTAGATGAGGATGGTCAACCCATATCGTCGGGCAAGAAACGTCTGGTGAAGGTATTGCGTTGGTTTCCACTCATACCACGACTACAGAGGTTGTTTATGTTAGAACATACAGCACGCTTTATGAGGTGGCATGCAGAAGGCCGCACTAAGGACGGTGTATTGAGGCATCCAGCCGATGGCGAAGCATGGAAGTCATTCGACACTTTACATCTAGAGTTTTCAGCGAACAGCAGGAACGTAAGGCTCGGACTAACCTCGGATGGATTTAATCCATTTGGGAACATGAGCACATCTCACAGCACTTGGCATGTAATGCTTGTGCCCTACAACTTGCCTCATTGGATGTGCCTGAAACAGACATCTTTCATACTATCATTGATTATCCCAGGCCTAAGTTCACCTGGAATGGATATAGATGTCTACCTTCAACCCTTAATTGAGGAGTTACAAGAACTATGGAATGTAGGGGTACGCACATATGACGTCTCAAAGAAAAATAATTTTGTCATGCGAGCGCAGTTGATGTGGACAATTAATGACTTCCCAGCATACGCAAATTTGTCTAGATGGTCTACCAAGGGTGAGAAGGCATGTCCTTGCTGTATGGACCCGACAAGGTCGAAATGGTTAAAACATGGCCATAAATGGTGTTATATGGGGTACAGGTGATACTTGCCCATGGATCATCCATGGAGGCGGAACAAAAGAACATTTGACGGCAACGTAGAACTATAATGTGCCCTTGATGTGCCAAGTGGAGATGAAGTCATGAGCCAATTAGAAGGGATGGTGTTTGGGGATGAGAACGCCGGTCAGGCAAGGTAGGTTGAGAAAGAAAAAGGAAAGAAGCAGAAGACGAATACTTCTAATGTAGTGTGGATGAGAAAAAGTATTTTCTTTAGGTTGCTATATTGGAAAGGTAATTTATTGCAGCACAATCTTGATGTTATGCACATAGAGAAAAACGTGATGGACAACATACTTGGTACAATACTAGACATTCTAGGGAAAACAAAGGACAACCTTGCCGCCCGCTTAGATTTGCAAGAAATGGGTTTGAGACGTACACTTCATCCATTTTCTAACCCGCAGGATGGTAAGACCTATATTCAACAAGCTACCCACACAATGTCTAAGGATGATAAAACACATTTTTTGAAAGTGCTACGAAATGTAAGGGTGCCTGACGGATATGCCTCGAACATTTCTCGTTGTATACAACTTAAGGACCGTACGATATCGGGGTTAAAGAGTTATGACAGTCACGTACTGATGCAGCAGCTTCTACCTATTGCATTGCGTGGATCACTTCCAAGCAACGTGGTTAGACCTCTTGTTGAGATGTCCACATTCTTCAGGGGCTTATGTTCAACAACATTGACAGAAGAGGATATTGACCGACTTCACTGTGACGTCTGTATCGCGTTGTGCAAGATGGAACAGGTTTTTCCCCCCAGCTTTTTTACTAGTATGGTTCATGTGGTCGTGCATCTTATCCACGAATGCCGACTCAGTGGACTAGTACAATATAGATAGATGTATCCGGCAGAGAGGTAAAATTTGTTTACAGATATTCTTGCATTTTTTGGTTTCACTCCAATACATGACAAGTACTAACTAAACTGATTGATTGTATTGGTTCATATTTAGGAGCCTTAGAGTATTCAAATCTAATGTGCGCAACAAAGCGGCTCCTGAGGGCTGCATTGGGGAGGGCTACTTAGCAACTAAGTTGGTGATGTTTTGTTCGAGATATTTAGAGAACACCCCAACCTTTCACAATAGGATACAAAGAAATTTGGATGGTTCAAAGTGACATGGAACACGAGTCCGACTCAACCTAATCACAATGACACAAATACACCGGTATATTATGTTCAACTCGGACGAGTTTCATCAATTGTGGACGTAAGTCGAGATCCTTCACTGGCACATTGTATGATCAATGAACTTGTAATAATATTGCTCGTATTGAATTATAATTAACATAATTTTGAATTGTAGGATGCACATGGATACGCTTAGGCGATCATGCAATAGGGGACGAACAACAGAGGCTCAGTTGGAAACCCAACATTATGACTTGTTCTACGAGTGGTACCGTGACTACGTAAGAAAGATGTGATGTTTACCTGAAGCAATTGTTGGAGTTATTTGCATGCTATTTTTAAAATCAACTAAAGCTATTAACCATGCATTTCCATTGTATGTAATATATTCACAGGTCGATTGATTGGACGAGTGATCCAGGAAGGAACTTGGTGAAAAATTGGTAATGCATTGTAGAGGGCCGAGGGAGGCAGCAGTCAGATACAATAGATATGTGGTTAACGGCAAGCTGTTTCACACTATTGCATCTGATGCCGAAAAGAGGACTCAGAACAGCGGGGTGTGTGTGCCGACTCTTGATGGCGACACTTACTACGAGAAGTTAAAGGAAGTACTTGAGGTTGAGTACTAGGACAGGACTAAGTACGTTATGTTCAGGTGCTATTGGGCAGACAACACGAGGGACAAGGGGTACAAGGTGGATGAGTATGGCATAATACTTGTCAACTTCAAAAACCTTGTCCACACGGGAGAACTAGTTTCTGATGAGCCATATGTGCTAACTTCACAAGTTGACCACGTATTTTACGTACAAGATGATAGGTGCCCAGATTGGGCTTGCGTAGTAAGGACCAAACCTAGAAACATATACGACGTTGGTTAGGGTGAAGTACATCAAGATTCATGTGCCAATTACCACGAGTGTGAGCCTCTCCTATTGACCAAAAATTTTGATCACGATCTACAGGATCATATCGAATACGTCAGAAATGCCTTAGATCCAACCGAAGCATATGTGACTGAATAAAAGTTTAATATACATATATATATATATATACACCAAGGAGGGGGAGGGGTGGAAGCGCAGTATGCATATAAATGCAGGGGATAGGGGAGAGTGATGTACGTGCATATAAGATAACTTAAATCAAAGCAGTAAAACCGTCCAAGAAGGCGGTATGACAGTTGATAATCAAAATATAAGAACTGAAATTAAAGACAGTGGATAAGATAAACAAATCTGGATAAAAGCTCGTTAAAGAAGCTTAAAATCGTTACAGCTTAAAGATAGGCTTGCAAAAGAAAGCTTTAGTGCTTACTAAAGTAAGAGACAAAGACAGGGGAATGACAAGAGGATTTCTGAGGAAGAGCTCTGGAGACTCCGAATAACCTCTTAGAAAACTCTGCCTTACAATGGGGAAGGGGAGCCCGTTATATAGGCTGAATACAAAACATAAAACAAAATACAATCAATTACAAACATAGAAAAAGCAGGCGCTGCGTCAGTGCGGTCACATGTGAACAGTAGAGGCACGCTTGATGCCAATCTGGAACAGTGAAAGTCGCCAATTATGAACAGTTGTTGTCGATACTGTAGTGTCGGTAGACAAATCTTGAACAGTGAAGTGAACATTGCGCCTGAACAGTAATCCTATACAGTGTCGTCCGAACAATGAACAGTAAAAGTGAACAGTGATTTTGTACAGTAACTTCAAAACAGTGACCCATTTGAGATCACAAATTTCTTTTGCTGGCGTTATGACCAGTGAACTGAGCACGATTCGTTAGTGGAATGGTTCAGTTCTTTTTCTTGAGAACATTGTGGTCGTTAGTGACCAGTCAAGAGCCGTTAAGAGGCTGTTTACATGTCTTCAATCCCTGGGAAAGGATAGTATTCTTGAGTATCCTCATAGTAGGGATTTTGAAGATTTTGAAGATTCTGGGACGATGCGGACTTTTCGTCTTCTTCGTCGTTGTCAGAATCATCTTCAAGGGCAGCAAGAAGGGCTTTAATCTTCTCTTTTTTGGAAGAAGATTTCTTCTTGGAAGAACTGGATGTAGTAGAAGGGGAAGAAACAGGGGATACTTCCTTTTCTTCTTTTGGGGAAGAGAATATACTGGGGGTGATAAGGAGAGGGGATTTAGCCGTTAGTGGCAAAGCAGGGGCCATGAGGGCCTGGGACATGTTTTTGACAGAAAGAACAATGTCATCAACTAGTGAGCATTTATCCCACCATTTGATAAACCATTGTCTTTGAATCTTATCATCTGAAAGGTGATAATTCCATTTCAGAATCCAAGGAATTTTGTATTTATTGACAAAATAAAGAATAGTTGGAAACTTAGCACCATAAGAATCAACTTTGTAGCTGTTCTTAAATAGTTGGAAAGCTTCAACTAATTGGAGAGGGAGGATGTCAGGGATAAGACGAAATTGGTTCCACCATCTGACAAACCAGAGGGGAAAGATACCGGCAAAATTCTTGTCAAAGTTAACAAACCAGGAATGATCAAAGATAGAGGTTTGATAAAGTAAGAATTTGAACCAAGCATCGACATAATCATAATAAGTGCATGGAATCGAAAATCCGTTAAGGGATTTAGCGACAAAAGGATGGTTACCCCATTCCTTTTCAGATATAATCCGTTTGAAATAGACACTATGATAAAGTATCTTATTTGGATTAATCCTATCAGGAATAGATTTGAAAGAGACAGAATCAGTCTGCTTTAGGACAGCAAAATAGAAAGCCAAATTTTTCTGAGCATGTTCAGGAATCCAATGAAAATTTTGAGGAAAATAGGAGACGGCAATATCTCCGGCAGATTTAGAAGAAGCAGAACGATTAAGTTCGACAAAGAACAAGTTCTAAAAATAAGGGAGGATTATGTAGTCAGATTTAAAGCCAGACATTTTATCATACCTTATGAAAGGATTTCTGGGTTTATCAGAAAAGGGATCATAAGAGGAGGCAAGCGTACTTGAGTACGACATTTGGGAATCAGGATAAGAGGGAGCAAAATGAGCAAATTTGTTGGTTATGGCAACAGATGAAATTGGCAAGGAAGAAGCAAGGGGGGAGGATTCTGACTTTATAGTCAGAGCTTTAGAACCAATTTTTTCTTTATCTTTTTTGCTGGCCATGGTGGCACTGCAAAATTTCAAAAGGAAAATAATTAAAATCAAAAAGGTAAAGACCTTTATAAAATATATGCAAAATAACGTCAAAATTATTTTTTGCAAAGCAGAAATAATAATATGCGCCATGTGCTGGGGATAGGTATGAGCAAAGTATTCTGGGAAAACACGACCGTTAGGGGGGTGTATAGATGAGATAAAACTCTGATGGTAATAGGGTCCTCATCCGTTTCTAGATCTAAGGACTGCCTAAACTTAATATCCAACCTATTCACATCAATTTCAAATTTTGAAGCAAAAGGTATTTGAATATTAACACCAAATTTGACAGTTGAAACACCAATCTCGTCAACAGAGAATGGGTAAAGTAAAGCAAGAAAAGGCATACCAAGAATTACCCTTTCATCCATGTTTTTGACAAGAACAGTAGGAATATGAAAATGAATATTATCAAAACAGACAAAAACTTTGTTTAATTCAAAATTAATGTGCAATTTGCTTCCACTGGCTGAGTGCAACCGTTGTGTGGATTTTTCAAAATATTTGCAAGGAATGAATCCTTCTTGAATGCAATTCAAATCAGAACCAGAATCAATCAAAGCAAAAACATCAAAAGCATAATAAGGAGAAATGGTAATTCTGAAACACTTCCAATCTTAACATACTGACAATCTTAACATCATTGGATAAAGATTTATGACTGGATTCAACCTCATCATCATGCTCAGAAGTTGTTTCGTTATCAGAAACACTTCCAGGAAAACATTGTTTAAGATTTAGAAGCAAAAGCTTTTGTTGTAAATCTTTGTTTTCAGAATTAACATCTTGCATGGCAATTTGCAAGTTGACAATATCTTTCTTGATATTACTAATTTCAAGCTGCAAATCTGAGATAGCAACTACCTTGGATTTTTGTTTTGCAAATCGTTTCAAGGTATCTTCAAGAGATATACTGCCGACAGGTTTTTCAACAACATCTTTTGTCATGAGTTTCTTAAGTTTTTTAAGATACTCTTCTTTCAAATCAGGGTTTTCAATTTTTGAAATCAAGGTAAGAAGCAAATCTTCTTGTTCTTCTGATTTTGTTAAAACAAAGTAGGTTTTTGAATTGCAGCAGGCATCAGTGCAACCAATTTGAAAACAATTTTCAGAAATTTCTGAGGCAGAACGATAATCAGAATCAGTAGATTCTAGAAAATCATTATCAGAAGAATAATCTGAAAAGGCATTGTTTTGGAAAATTCGAAAGATTTTTTGCTTTTCATCGTCATTGATGTTTAAAGCATTAATCTCTTTTTTAATCTTTTTGGGAGGTTTTGGGCACTTGCCAGCATAGTGTCCTATTTCTCCACAATTAAAGCATTTATTTTTTGAAAAATATTTTTCAAATTTAGATTCTTTACTCCGTTTAGGAGGTGGTTTAGAAAATTTAGGTTTATTGAATTTTCTTGTCTTGTTACTATTGTAATATGGAGAGGGTGATTTCATGAAAGCTTTAGATTTCTTCCTATGCGTTTTGGAGGGAGCCATAGGAGGTAATCCAAACTGTTCACAGAAATTTCCCATTTCATACTTAGCTTTCTTGGCGTTCTTAAGCTGCTGTCTGATCTTAATACCAAGTTTTTTGACAGTTGAAAATAAATCACCATCAGTCAGGTTTTCAAAATCAATGAGACCAGTGTCAGTACTGATCAATTCATCTTTAACTTTGTGAACAAATAATGAAGGCAACCCATCAATAAACTTTTCTTTCCAATAAGGTTTTTGACTATCAAGTCTAACCATGACACGGGAAAGAAAGACATCTTGATACCATCTATAGTCAGACATAGTAGGGCATCGAAGATTGTTCAAATAATCAGAAATACGGGAAGTGATTTTGGAAGGAGTTCCGACAAAATGTTTGATAATTGTATAGATTAAGGAGTTAACACCATCAGGTTCACCCATACCGATTTTCTCATCAAAAATGGGTAATCCTTCTTCATCACTCTTTACTACTTTCCTGATCTGATCCCTTCGATCTTCAGTGAGATAATTATCCCACCAATTTCTAAGAGTACCAGAAAAACCAGTAGCAAGTAAATCCACAATATCAGCTTGGCTTTTATTGTGATTCGTGAGATAGGCGTTAGCAACCATGGACATATAATTCATCTTATTGAGCAGTTCTTGCTCAGGCAAACCGTCAATATTCCATTCATACAATTTATCAGCAGACACTGAGAATTGGGATTGGAGAAACCTTTCCTCAAATTGTAAATCAGGAGGAGTGGGCTTTGAATAAAAATTCTTTGTAAGATTAAAAGATTTAGATCCGTCATAGATCCTTTGGAGGTTAGGCTCCATTTTAATCTTACCAAAGTTTTGTTCAAGAACTCTGATGTCAGAATCAGTGGATTCTTGAGAAGAAGTTTCAGAATCAGAAGAGGAAACTTTTTTGATGCCAAAGTTCTGTCGAGAAGAACTGGCACGAGCATTAGTCAATTCAGAAAGCAATTTGTTGACTTTCTCAAGGTTCATTTGAGAAGTCGTTTTCAAACCAGAAGATTTTGACAAATCAGGGAGAGAAATCAAAGGCTTTTCAATCTTTGGGGGAACAGAGGAAACTTTTGAATCAGAAGAGAGAGAGGTGATAAGTGCCAAATATTGCATATTTGGATCCCTTTATTTACATTAGTTAATCCTTTAGCTGTGTCGTTATTTAATATTTTGTGTTTTAAGTGTTTTCTAGGTCATTGAAGAAAAACTGCAGCTTTAAAGGGAAAAATGCGAAGTTTGGAAGAAAGCATACTTTGAGAAGACCTAGATTGTGTGGTTAAGTCTAATCAAATCTAAGGAAAGGTTAAATCAGATTAAAGTTCAGATTGGATAAGATTTCGAATCGGATTCAAATTCAGATTCTGCACATGTCTTAGTATTTTGACCATAACTCTCCGTTCAAATATCGGATTGAAGTGATTCAAACGGCATTGGAAAGCTAGCTCAAAATACTACAATTTGTTGTGAAATAGGATTTTCGTAATTCGGACGGTTACTATGTCAAAATCGCCCTGAAATTAAAGGACACAAATCTGGACGAATCCTATTCCGATTTCAGACTTCTATTTTGACTGGGAGACAGACCTCCAAATTATCTAAGTTTACTTTGGCTTCTAGGACTTCCCTAAGCTTATAAATAGACTTCTTTGCATTCAAGAAAAGACACACAATCCTAAAGAGCAAAATTCTTTTGTTTAGTTTTTCTTTAGGTTTAGGTTTAGGTTTAGATTTTATTTTTATGTGGAGCTAAATTCCCAACTAAGGTTGGGGATGAAGCCTCACCGATGAAGAACATCAATACTTTTATGTAAGTTTTTATTATTCTGATTTTATTGGGTTTTATATTTCAATTGTTTTACTTCTAATCAATTGTATGGAGTGATTCTTGGATATCTCTTGTGATTCAAGGATACATTTGATGATTTGAGATAATTTCATATGATTGATTGCTTGGCTTTTAACTCATAAAAATTGGATATCCCTTGTGATTTGTTCTACGGATACATCTGGTGTTTCAATTTAATTTGGATTCCTTTTGTGATTTGGTCAATGAATGGATACATGGGATGGTTTTGATTAATTCTTTGAAGTATAGTAAAACATATCTATGATTTAATTTGTGAGAACTTCGGATTAATATTGATGAACATAAAGTATGTTGTTATAATTTGGTGAGTGTGAATTCCCAAACCTTAGTACCTTTATCCTTAGATTTACTTATTTTATTTAGTTTATGTTTATCCTTTAATTTTCAAAACTCAAAAATCAAAACCCTTTTGGAACTAGATTAGGATTTAATTAGTTTAGATATAAATTGCTCTTTCAAAAATACAATTCTCTGTGGGATCGACCTCGCACTTTCAATCCATTAAACTACAATCGATTCGTGCACTTGCGAGTTAAATAAATTTGCACAACAAGAGGGAAGTTTCTCTTCGATACGATCCAATTGTTGTCCTAAAATATGCAAAGATTGGGCACAAAAATTCTGTTGTTCGATAATTTTCCTATCGTTAGTAATAGGATCCTTATCATGAGTTTTGAAAGGAGAACATTTGACAACAATTTTGTTGACATCAAGAAGAGTGTTTTCTAGGGGAGGATGTGTAGATCTGATGACAGATTTATCCTCTTTGGTAAAACTCTTTTTGACAACATTCAAAATATTATCGACAGGGAAATGTTTTTGAAGATAATCAAAAAACAAAATGTGTTTTTGGGACGCAATCATCATCTCAGTCCATTTGACCTTGATGAGATTTTGTTCCTTTTCAGAATATTTGGCACGGTAAACATGCCGAAGAGCACGATTTTCTTTTGAAGAAAAATCTTTTGATAAAGCAGGCCAATCAATGACAGAAAAGAAATCTTTGATTGGGGAAGTAGAGGTGATGACATTACACTGATGATGAGCAGTGAGAAGAGGAGCATCAAAATCAGAAGCAGAAGGAGAAGTAGATCTACCTTCGTCATCCGTTAGGGGATGATTTCTAGTAGAATAAAAAGCAGAAGAAACTTGGGAATCGGTAGAAATTCCTTTGAGTTTCAAATCAGGGTTAACCGGACAAAGAGGAGGAGAGGCGTTAAGGGACTCATCCACATCTTTATCACGACGTCGAAATCCTTCTGAAGTTGTGAAACCAGCAAAAGAATTCCTTCGTTCGTTAACCAACAGAGGCCTTTCGTACAGGGGTCTTTCGAACCTGCTAGAAAGTCCTAAATCAGAAAAATTGATTTTGACAGATCCATCCATGTATTGTTGGATGTAATCAAGATTAGAGGCATCGTTGACTACTCGAGAAGGTTTTGCAACACCTTCCAAAAGCCACTCGTTGGGGAGGTCAATCTCATCCCAGCGAATCATTTTTGGAGTTTTGATTTTTGCATTCTGAGTAGAACTTTGAATTAACAAAGTTGATTCACCTGGATTCTTGATCACAGCTTGTGGATCTAGATCTGTCTTCATCAACTTATAATAAATAGGGTAGATGATAGCAAGGGGTCTGCTACCTTCTTCCATATTATATCCAGAAGTTAAAATATTAACCGTCAGAGCTTTCAAAATATGCATATCAGACAAAGCAAGAGAAATGTTGGGGAAGACATCAAAATGGACAGGACCAACAAACAAGGAAGATTGAATCATTCCAAGAATACTGGTCTTAAAATCAATAAATCTTGCGTCACGCAAGCAAAGCAAAACAGAAGCATTAATACCAAGTCGAGTCAATGGCTTGACTGCAACTTGAACACAACCAACATGCAAAAACTTATAACCTTTAGCAAGAGAATCGTTAATGAATTTCTTGTTAAACAGGGTTATAGTTTGATCTTTGCCGGTAATAACAAAGGTTTGTTCGACAGTTTTGACAGAAAATTGTGATTTAAAAGAAGATTTAAACCAAGAAGTAGTGTAAACATCCTTAGCGTCCAGCTTAGGGATGTTCCATTTATCAAAACATAAATTATTATCATATTCAACAGAAAAATTTTAAAAGTTAACCACGTTCGGTGGCAAACTGGAATTAGAGCTAGCAGAAGAATTAGATCTCCACATTTTGACACATAAACTAAACTCAAAATCACTCACTGGGTAAAGTCTTAAAGGATCTCATCCTAGGTACTCACTCACAAGACAAACTTCCTAAGCATGTCCTTCCTAGACACTAGACTATCCACACATACCCTTGGCCTAACCCTTGGTTGAAACCAGAACTATTCACACATACCGTTGGCCTAGCCTTCAGCACCTACTTAATGCCCTTCACACGCCAACCCAGGCTTTTCAATGGGACTTACAGGTTCGCAAACTGAAGTGACGGGGTGGTGAACTACCATTCCTTACAAGCAAAGTGACGGGGTGGTGGACTACCATCTAACACCTAAGATCTCGACATAGAGAAAGGTTAACAGGGGGTAAATAAAGAGGAGGAGAGCAAGACGATACTCAAGGGGGCTCAAAGGAGAGCAGGGTGTACATCAAGCAGCAAAGAGATCGCAACTTTTAGGGCTCTGAGTTGCGATCTCTTTGACGGAGGAGATCCATCAATCTTACAAAAGTTTTTAAACCTGCTCCTCCTGATGAGATTGACCATGATTGTATTAGTACTTGTTCTGTTCTGACCAAGTCTGAAGAACAAAACAATGCTAAAACATCTCCTGAAAACATTTTGGAAAAAATTTCAAAACAAAAATCCAAAGTAGTGACAGTTTCAGATTTAAAATATGAGATTCGCAACATCAAGAAAGATATGGTTGATTTAAAAAGGAATAAGCATATTCATGCCCCTGATAATGCTCATTTTGTCAATTTACTCAACAAGGTTGTTCCTCCCAAATGGCATTTTAAAGTGCATATCATTGTTTCCCCTGATATTACTCTTGATGTTATTGCATTGATTGATTCTGGTGCTGATTTGAATTGCATCCAAGAAGGATTGATTCCCAGCAAATATTTTGAAAGATCCACAGAACGGTTGCATTCAGCCAGTGGAGAAAAATTGCACATTAAGTATGAATTGAATAATGTTCATGTTTGCCAAGATAAAGTTTGTTTTCATATTCCTGCTGTTCTTGTCCAGAATATGACTGATAAGGTTATTCTTGGTCTGCCTTTTATTGCCACGCTCTATCCTATAACAATTGATGATACTGGTGTCTCAACTGTTAAGATGGGATTTGAAGTGAAATTTCCTTTTGCTTTAAAATTTGATACTGATGATAGTTGTTTAAATTTGGTCTCTGCCAAGCATAAACAACCCAATTTTCTCAAACAAGAATTAAGGTACAAAAAGATTGCTGAACAACTCTCTGACGAGCTTTTGCAATCAAAAATTTCTGCTTTCAATACCTTGATTGTTGATTCTGTTTGCTCTGAACTTCCTAATGCTTTCTGGCATAGGAAAAAGCATATTGTTTCTTTGCCTTATGTTAAAGATTTTTCTGAAAACAAAATTCCAACTAAAGCTAGGCCTATTCAAATGAATGCCGAAACTTTAGAATTTTGTCAAAAAGAAATTGCTGATTTGCATGCTAAGGGTATTATTCGTAAGAGTAAGTCTTCTTGGTCTTGTGCTGCTTTTTATGTCATGAAAAATGCTGAGTTAGAACGAGGTGCTCCTAGGTTAGTCATTAACTATAAGCCCCTCAATGATGTGTTAGAGTGGATTAGGTATCCTATCCCCAATAGGAAGGATCTGGTCAGTCGTCTAAACGACGCTGTTGTCTTCTCTAAGTTTGATATGAAGTCAGGATTTTGGCAAGTCTAGATTAAGGATAGTGATAGGTACAAAACGGCCTTTACTACCCCCTTTGGACACTATGAATGGACTGTCATGCCTTTTGGTCTGAAAAATGCACCAAGTGAGTTTCAGAATATCATGAACGATATTTTCAACCCATTTAGTCATTTCACTATTGTCTATATTGATGATGTCCTTGTTTTTTCAAAGTCCATCGATGAACACTGGAAACATTTGAAATCGTTTCTAGAAACCATCAGATATAACGAGCTTGTTGTTTCTGCCAAAAAGATCAAACTCTTCCAAGATAAAATTAGATTTCTTGGGTTTGATATTTCCAAAGGCCAAATTCGTCCTATTGACAGGGCGATTCAATTTGCTGACAAATTTCCTGATGTCATTACTGAGAAATCACAACTTCAAAGATTTCTTGGTTCTCTGAACTATATTGCTGATTTCTACAAGGATTTGCGAAAACATTGTAAACCTTTGTTTGAAAGGTTACAAGGCAATCCTCCCCCTTGGTCTGATGTTCATACTTCTCTTGTCAAAGAAATTAAACTCCATGTCAAAACTCTTCCTTGTTTAGGCCTTCCTTCTGATAATTCTTTCAAAATTGTTGATACTGACGCCTCTGAAATTGGATTTGGAGGTATTTTGAAACAAGTTGTTTCCCCAGGATCTAACCTAGAATCTCCCGAACAAATTGTTCCATTCCATTCTGGATCCTGGAATTCTGCGCAGATTAATTATAGTACTATTAAGAAAGAAATTCTTTCTGTTGTTTTATGTATTACTAAATTTCAGTCTGATTTACTCAATCAAAAATTTCTTTTACGTATTGATTGCAAATCTGCCAAATATATTTTGAAAAAAAAGATGTTGAAAATATTGCATCAAAACAGATTTTTGCCAGATGGCAAGCCATTTTAAGTGTTTTTGATTTTGATATTGAATATATCAAGGGTTGAAACAATTCAATACCTGATTTTCTTACCTGTGAATTCTTGCAGAGCCACAATGGCCAGCAAAAAGGGAAAGGAAAAGGTTAACACTGTTTTGAAACCTAGACCTTCTATCCCCCTTGATTCTTTTTCCCTTCATGCTGATCTTCCCCAAATGCTCCCCCAATTTACCTAGTCAGCAACTTCTGCTTTTTGCCAATATAAGCCTGGACCTATGGCTCCACTAACGGAACCTAGTTCTCATCCTGTCAATAACCCTTTTCCCTGGGTTACTCTTCCTTTTCTCAATATCTGTTTTCTTCAGAAGATCTTTCTCAAACCCCTGAGCAATTGGCTCGTTCTTACTTTCCTTATCATTTTCATTGGATTCTTGAACATCCTTTGAAAGATTTGTCCTTTTTTACTGACATATTGATTCAAACCAAATCTGTCAAATTTCGTCCTATTCCCAAGAACGACAATCCTCAAACGATTGTTGGGACCATTGCCTATATTGTCAAATTCACCTCTGTCGAAGAATGGAGATCTCACCCCTCTCAACTTCTTCCCTCTTCCAATTCTCAAGTTCCCTACTCCTATTATGACTATGTTAATGCCTGGTTTCATTTTATGCTTTTCAAGAACCCTGAGTCCAAACACTTCTGGTTCATTACTTTTGATGAAGGCTTTAACGGTCTTCTCCTCACTTGGTTTAAACAATGGTGGGACCATTTTGGCCTAACTATTGATGTTCTCCCTCCTCAACTTGTTTATGCTTTTCATCTGTTTGCCTCTCACATCACCTGTAAAGGTTATGTTGAAAATTTTAACCCTATCTTTTCTCCCATGCTTTATTTTGCCAAAAAATTCAGAATTCCTTGGTTCCGAAAATGGAAATATGTCAGGAATCATGAAAAGATTGAAAGACATTGGTTTCAATGCAAAACTTGGGAAATGTCCCCCAAAATTGAACCCATTGTCAAGAAAGTTGAATTAATGACCAAAAGAATAAAATTGGCTGCTGCCGCTATGCCAACCATAGCACCTCCTCCACCACCTGTTCCTAAATATTCTTCCAAGAAGAAACAATGGATTCAGATTTACCTTGATTCTATTGGTTCTATTGATGATAATGAAGAATAATTGCTCCAAGACTAGCCAATAACAGTTAGCCCCTGATTCTCTTGATTAGTCTCTAGCGACCACAATGTTCTCAACAAAAAAGAACTGTACTATTCCACTAATGGTTAGTTCTCAGTTCACTGTCCATAACGACAGCAAAAAAATTTGTGATCTTCAAACGGGTCACTATTCATCATGATTTGAAGTTACTGTTCAAAATCACTGTTCACTTTTACTGTTCATTGTCCGGACGACACTGTACAGGATTACTGTTCAGACGCACTTCACTGTTCCAAATTGGCATCAAACGTGCCTCTACTGTTCACATGTGACCGCACTGATGCGACACCTGCTTTTGCTATGTATGTAATTGATTGTATTTTGTTTTATGTTTTGTAATCAGCCTATATAACGGGCTCCCCTTCCCCATTGTAAGGCAGAGTTTTTTAAGAGGTTATTCGGAGTCTCTAGAGCTCTTCCTCAGAAATCCTCTTGTCATTCCCCTGTCTTTGTCTCTTACTTCAGTAAGCACTAACGCTTTCTTTTGTAAGCCTATCTTTAATCTGTAACGATTTTAGCTTCTTTAACGAGCTTTTATCCAGATTTGTTTATCTTATCCATTGTCTTTAATTTCAGTTCTTATATTTTGATTATCAACTGTCATACCGCCTTCTTGGACGGTTTTACTGCTTTGATTTAAGTTATCTTATATGCACGTACATCACTCTCCCCTATCCCCTGCATCTATATGCATACTGCGCTTCCACCCCTCCCCCTCCTATATATATATATATATATATAATTTTATATTTATGTTTAGATTGGTAGTTGTTCACTACATGCACTTCATTAAGCTGTGCATTTGCTAAAATCTGATATATATCTTATGTAGCATTATGAGTCATGCATACGAAAGGTATTGAATATTTCATACATTGTATACGAAATTAATTGGGTTTGTGGTGTTTTTCACAGGGTACCATGAGTACTAGGGGAAGACTAGAGCACGCAGGGGTCGTCCATAGTGCGGCAGTCTATGTAGCATGGGTCTCCGGCAGGCCAACTTGATGACAGCGAGCAACAAGACGTTGCTCAGCTTCTGGGGATGCAGGAAGGATATCAACCAGTTCTTCCAGCTACTATGGAAGGGGAGATCCCTGTCCATGCTCCATACGATCGGGCAGGCATGGCCCAGATGGGGTATAGGCTTGATTCGTATCCGTACAGCAAGTTACGACAGAGTTCTCAGGGCGATGTCGAGCGGCTATACAGCCAGCATAGCGCAGGTACGGCCAAAAGTTTGAAAGTTTCTAACTATATTGGTGCAATATCAATTATATTTAACTACAACTACAACTTCATAGAAGTCTAAACATTCTAAAAAAATACAAAGCAGGTCAGGAGGACAGTGAGACAGAGGCCAAGGAAGACATGCTTGGTGGGGCACAAGCCACGGATGACCCGCAGCCCACCGACCCTACTCCCGACGACCGGTTAGGCCCTCGGCAAGTCCGGACCATAAGTAAGTGTATATGCTCGAATGTCATGCATATTAGGTCTTAATTTACTTGTTAGTTAGAATTGAATTCGAAATAACTTACATTGGTAATTTTTAATTTGTTAGGTACCGATTCTGAAGGAAACACCATTATTGAGGTGTTTACCATTCTTGACTTGCACAGGCTGCCGGGAGTCCTCGCCGGCAAATGGATCATAATGGAGTACAATGCATCATTGCAGCCCGTCGGATTTAGCGCCTTGAGGTTTAGACGGATGACCGGAGACGTAGTAAGGAGCAAAAATTATGTCCGAATACCGGACGATTGGACGAAGGTACCGAAGCGTACCAAGGAGGATATTTGGGACGCCTTGATGGTATGTATTGCATATTATGTCAAACACTCGTAATGTATATATGTATATATATGCTCTAAGTTGCACATATATATGTGTGTTTATATCTATATACATATACACATATTTTAGGTTTTTTTAATTTCTCAATGTTGAACTTGTGCAGGCATACTTTTTCATCCTGCCCGAGTACAACTTGAAAGCCGTCAAGAATGAAGCATTTCGGGATATGGGCAAAAAGCTGCGGACTTGGAGGCACGACCTTAAAAAAATTTATGCCATTAAGGAGGAAGATACTCCGGACACTGTACGGGCAAGACTAGGGGGAGAGACGTTAGGCGAGTACAATGCCGTCGACTTGGATATCTTATTGGATAGATGGTGTAGCCAGTAGAATAAGGTAGGTCATAAGTTAAACTCTTTATGTTGTGTAGTGTCATTAATTGTAATTGTGTTAGTATTAACATATTAAAAGTGTTAACTGTGTAGGAGTATGCGGCGAAAATGAAGAGCTTGCGAGCATTAAATGATACACCACATTTCACCAGATCAAAGAGCTATGCCAGGTTGACACATGAGGAGGTAAGTGTGTAATTTATCCTATACTTATAGATGTAAACATGTTATCATTTGATATATTTAAAAATATATGTATGTCATATTTTATCTGCAGGCCAAACATTTGGGTCATCATCCTACTCGTGCACAAAATTATGTCCGCACACACACGAAGAAGGACGGTACATATCCGAATGATATTGTGAAGGAGAGATGTGTATGCTACTCACCTTTCATATGTTGTTTTGCTTATATATTTGATAAATTATTTGTGATTAACAGTTGTATGACCCATTGACTCAATAATTAATGTGACATATAGGAAAGGATGAAGGAGCTTATAGCCACAAACCCTGCAACATCATCTAGCATCACATAGGGAACGGTCAGGTGGGCGCCAAACGACGCATTCGCACAGGCGATTGGAAATAAGCTGAGTATGCCGGTAGGGTTTGGATGGCTGGACCAAATATTTAGCCTGTGCGGGGGACCATACACTCATACTATACACCGTCACAGGCACGGTCATAAAACGCCAGGCACTCCACGATATCACAAGAAGCACTTGATAGAGCGCTTGAGGCAGAGAGGGCAAAGCACAAGGAAGAGATAGATGCCTTGTGGGCCGAGAACAATGCGCGGGTAGCTCAGCAAGTGGCAGAGCAGATGGCTGAGAACAATGCGTGGGTAGCTCAATAGGTAGCTCAACAGGAGGCTGAACGTCAGGCAATGTTTAACGCCCGTTTACACCAAATCGAGGAAATGATGCGGTTTAACACTGCACCAGACAGAGCTTCCCCACCCTTTGCGATGGTGCGATTGTCGGTCGACAGTGGATCAGGTAATGACTTTTTTTAATGGTCAATTTAGGTTTAGAACTGTCCCTATATATATATATATATGTGTGTGTGTGTGTGTGTGTGTGTGTGTGTGTGTGTGTGTGTGTGTGAACTTCTAAATTTAGAGTTTGGATATGTTGTAGTCATTCTCAATAATTAATGATGTTGTAAATCCTGTTGAATTTGGTTTATATATCATGGTTGGTTTGGTGATGGATGTGGGTTAGAGCTTTGCATTTGAAGTGTTTATTGGTATTATAAGATGGACCACTATGGTCCTTGTAGAATATTAAGAATCTAGTGTATGTGATTGTGTGAGAGTATGAAACGATCAATTCCACACTAGATGAATATCATAATTTTAAGTAGTTAATATAACATGATTTGAATATATATAAACTCCTATGTGTTAATCTCCTCAACAAATTAAAATATTACGGGAAGATTATCAAAATGCTACATGCATTATATTTATATTTCAAATTGTTGGCTTTAATTTGGTCTGGTATGAAATAGTGTTGGTTGAGATAATTATTTAGAGTTATTCATGGACGTATAAATGGATATAACTGCATGGCACAAAGCAATACATGCATATCAATATCATCAAGAACAGTTGTTCAGAAACTTAATTTTGTAACTTTAAATATAAATAGATATAATGCACTCAATTCTAGAGAGGGTGCTTTTCCTTTTTGTTTATCATCTCTTCCATTGAACCCCCAACATTAATAACTTATATGGAAGCTCTATAATTGCAATGGAAAAACGAAAAAGTTCCTATGTCTCACATAATTGCCATGGCAAAAACGAAGTTCATCTTCTCATGTCTATATATTATTGATTGCTCTGTGACCATGCATATATATATATTGACTTGATTTTTCTTTCTTTTTTATATGATTTTTCTGCTAACTTCAACGTTTTACCTATTTTAGTTATATCATTTACTGTGGAAGAATCAACAACTGAGTTGGGTGAATATTCGGGCATTTTTATTTCACTTTACCGACGTGATTGTTTGTATTCGTGCTCAATGATTGTTTGTATTATCATTTGCAGTTAGTGGATTTTATTTGTTTGGTGATTGTTTTATTGGTGAATATTGTTTGTTTTATCATTTGCAGGTAATGGACATCGTGGAGAGGATGCTACTGATGTCAATGATCCACATTGAACGTCTGGTTGGCTATTCACACTTGTATATAAGTTACTTTGTTGATGTAATTGTATTTGTGATAATTTTATTGATGATAACAGAGATAATTAAATTGGTGTATATTATGTTATTTGTGGTTGGCCATTTGACATTTAAGCCATTTTTTGTGTGTTGAAGTTAGTTTTGGTGTATAGTTTGTGATTGATTCAATGAATATGATGTATGTTATTTGATGGAAAAATTGTATATTATTTGCATAGATTTGATGGATAGATTGAATATCAGGTTAATCGTAATACAAAATTCAGGTATAGTCCTGAAAAAATTCACAAAAAATATAGGGGGGAGGAAAAAAAAATTTAAAAACTAACCAAAATTTATGACGTACCAAAAAATGACACATCAGAAATTTCTGACGTGTCATTTTTTGACACGTCAAAATATTTTCTGACGTGTCTTTAATGACATGTCAGCAATTTTACTGACGTGTCAAAAAAAGACACGTTAGAAATTCATGACGTGTCAATTTTTGACACGTCAGGAAAATTTTTTGACATGTTAAATCCAACACGTCAGGAATTTCTGACATGCCATCTTTGGCACGTCAAAAATTTTCCATTCCTAACACCCACAATCTTGACGCTTGAAACACGTCAAAATTGACCGGTCAGGAGGATTTACTGACGTGTCAGACCGCCTGACACGTTACAAAATCTATGTCAATAAAAAATCATTTTTTTTATAGTGTGAGCTATGTTCCATTCCAAGAAGCTCAATTGCAAAAAGGGGTAAAGGTTATCTTGACCTTAATCATTTTGTTCACACACATGCAATCTTATATGTTTGTGCATCACCTTTGCTTAGGTGATTGAATTCCTTTGTGAGTGCAGTGTGTTGTGCCTTTGCATGCCTCTAGTTTTTATCCTTCTTGCCTATTGCATACTTGTTATCCCTTTGATTATGTGGTTGAAATTTGGATGAACCTTTGGTTATTCACTTTCAATTTTTGGAATCTTTATTTTATGTAGTTTTAATGCATATGTTTTGTTCTTTGACTTTATTTTGTTTTGCGCATTTTTTAAATTGGGTGCACATCGATTCACATGCTTGAGTATTTCGGTTACAGGGTTGGTAGTACATTCTTTTTACTAGCACATTTGTTACTATATGTTGGAATTGTTTTTGGGACGATTCTAGGATTCATGGTGATTGATTGTAGGTTTATCATATCTTAACATGTTTGGTTGTCTTGAGTGTCTGGATAACATGTTAAGTTGATTGCTTAGTTCCCCCCATTACATATTCCCATAATATGTGAAATTGGTGACAATTTTCTTTTGATTGTGCGTTTATAACCTATTGATGATATGTGCTTGAGATTTGTGTTGTGCAAATTTATTTAACTCGCAAGTGCACGAATCAATTGTAGTTTAATGGATTGCAAGTGCGAGGTCGATCCCACAGAGAATTGTACTTTTGAAAGAACAATTTATATCTAAACTAATTAAATCCTAATCTAGTTCCAAAAGGGTTTTGACTTTTGAGTTTTGAAAATTAAAGGATAAACATAAACTAAATAAAATAAGTAAATCTAAGAATAAAGGTACTAAGGTTTGGGAATTCACACTCACCAAATCATAACAACATACTTTATGTTCATCAATATGAATCCGAAGTTCTCACAAATTAAATCATAGATATGTTTTACTATATTTCAAAGAATTAATCAAAACCATCCCATGTATCCATTCATTGACCAAATCACAAAAGGAATCCAAATTAAATTGAAACACCAGATGTATCCGTAGAACAAATCACAAAGGATATCCAATTTTTATGAGTTAAAAGCCAAGCAATCAATCATATGAAATTATCTCAAATCATCACATGTATCCTTGAATCACAAGAGATATCCAAGAATCACTCCATACAATTGATTAGAAGTAAAACAATTGAAATATAAAACCCAATAAAATCAGAATAATAAAAACTTACATAAAAGTATTGATGTTCTTCATTGGTGAGGCTTTATCCCCAACCTTAGTTGGGAATTTAGCTCCACATAAAAATAAAATCTAAACATAAAGAAAAACTAAACAAAAGAATTTTGCTCTCTGGTATTGTGTGTCTTTTCTTGAATGCAAAGAAGTCTATTTATAGGCTTAGGAAAGTCCTAGAAGCCCAAGTAAACCTAGATAATTCGGAAGTCTGTCTCCCAGTCAAAATAGAAGTCTGAAATCGGACTAGGATTCGTCCAAAGTTGTGTCTCTTAATTGCGGGGCGATTTTGACATAGAAACCGTCCGAATTACGAAAATTCTATTTCACAACAAATTGTAGTATTGTGAGCTAGCTTTCTAATGCCGTTTGAATCACTTCAATCCGATATTTGACCGGAGAGTTATGGTCAAAATACTAAGACGTGTGCAGAATCTGAATTTGAATCCGATCCGAAATCTTATCCAATCTGAACTTTAATCTGATTTAACCTTTTCTTGGATTTGGTTAGACTTAACCACATCATCTAGGTCTTCTCAAAGTATGCTTTCTTCCAAACTTCGCATTTTTCCCTTTAAAGCTATAGTTTTTCTTCAACGACCTACAAAATACTAAAAACACAAAACTAACACAAAATATAAAATAACGACACAACTAAAGGATTAACTAATGTAAATAAAGGGGTCTAAATATGCAATATGTGGCACTTATCAATTTGTAAATGCCATGTTGATTGTGGTCATTTTCTTTGGGCTTTCAGTTTCATACGTCTTAATATTGTTTGGATGATATAAAATAGCCATTTGAATCAAACGTGTTTCCTTGAAACCGTTTACAGTTTTCATGTGCATGGGTTGAGTCGACCATACTCTCATGTTTGTGTTTTGTGTTCTTAGTGTATGTTTTGAGATGAGCCCTTTTTGCTCATTCTTTGGTCTTTTGTAATGGGAAGTTTCTGTTTCCCCGTCAGAAGTCCCGTCAGAACGGAACATGTAATGGGAGGCTACAGGCTCCTCGTTAGGAACCTTGTCATAGCGGGACATGTAACAAGAGGTTACCGTGTCCTCGTCAGAACAGGACATGTGATGAGACCAAAGCTAAAGCTACTGTTTTCTCGTAGAAGGCGCGTTATGACGGGCTCGTGACGGGTATTTAGATCTACCTTTTACTCTTTACGTCTTAACGATGATTAACTCCTGTTATGACGAGGATGGTTCAAAATACAGATTTTAGCCTTCTTGCTAGAACGGAAGAAAATCCCCGTTATGACAGAAATAGGTAAAATTTCAAATCTATAAATACCTGTCTCATTTTTTGCAGAACTCTTTGAACCTCTCCATTTCCATTTATGCTCTTTTGAGTTTGGAGGTTCCCAGTGAAGAACTCATGGAAGTGATACCCTTCACCGTTGTTTGTACCAAGTGGAGTTCCTAAAAAGCTTGAAGCTTTCCACCACTTGGAGTTTTTGTTTTTGATTTCAAACCACACCATACACATCATTCAACCACAAAGAAATCTACCGAAGGTCGATAAGGAGATGCATTACATGAAGATGGTCACGATGGAGACAAGCTGGGTAGCTTGTTGTTTTTACTAAGTCAATAGGACCTCTAGGGAGTGACTATCATCTTGTCTGTAACTGTGAATCTTCATATAGTGATTTCCTGGGTTTGGTTGCCCCAGAGTAGTTTTTCTTTTGAGGTGTTCAAAGGGTTTTCCACTTCACCAACAAATCTTGTATTGTGGTTGTGTGAATATTCTTTACTTTTGTCATGGTTTATTTTTAAGCATAGCTTTTTATTTTCCTTATATAAACTGCTTATGCATATAAATCACTTACACGTTTGATTTGGGGGTAGAACATGATCCTCGTTGTTCTTTCAAAAAGTATAATATATTAAACTAAAAATGATTGTTTACAAAAAAAAAAAAAAAAAAGAAGGAAAGGGGTGGCGAGGGGCGGAGAGCCACCCCACGCCACCTCTGGGGGTGGCTCACAGGCCACCTCCAATTGGGTGGCTGCCCAACCGGCAGCAATTCCTTTCTTTTTTTTAAAAAAAAAAAAAAAATTAATTCTTATTTTATTATTTTATTAATTTTTTATTTTAGTTTTTAAAATAATAAGGGTATTATAGGAATATTAAAAAAATGTAGCATTTTTGACATACTTTAGTACCTTTTGAATATTGTGTTGCTCTTTAAAAAACGACTGTAAGTTTGGGGGTTTTTTTCATATTTTTCCCTATATATATTCAAGGGTTGTTAAAAAAGGCTACTTTAGTACCTTTTGAAACTACCACATGGTTTTGTGAGATAATCGTTGGACAAAAATGTGATACATAACATTTATTTTTATAAAAATATTATAGCAAATATCTTTTGTGTTTTGTCTCAATTTAATTTTAAGACTCTAATTTTTATTTATTTTTTTAGGGACAATTTAAAAAAATTCCCTTGAAAGCCGTTTTGAAATAGCACCATAAAGTTTAAAGTGTGCTAAAGTGGTACATCAAACTACCAATGTGTGTCAAAAATGCCATTTTTTTATATTATATTCCTATAATAGCTTTATTCTCTTAAAAAGTGTAATAAAAAATTAATAAAATAAAAAGTAAAAATTAATTTTTTTTTTTAAAGTAAAAAATTAATTTTTTAAGTTTAATATATTTATATTTTGGAAAAAGTCTACATACCTCTTTCAAACTACCACCCAATTGACAATGTCCCCCCTAAACTTTCAATTGTGATAATGTCCCTCACTAAATTACCAAAACATTATCAATGTTTTCCCCAATGATGAAACTACTCTTAGTAAAATAAAAACAAAAAAAATACTAAAACTTCTAGAAAAAACCTAAAACTAAACGAAAATATAAAATCCAATGGGTGGCCAAATTTAAAAATTCAAAAAAGAAAAATCCCTTTTAAAAGAAAAAAATTAAAAAATTTCAATCTTTTTTTTAATTTTTTTTATAAAAATTGAAATTGTTCATTTTTTTATAAAAATTTAAACTGTTCATCTTTTATTTATTTTTGTTTTATAATTTTTTTAAATAAAAATTTTAGTTCTAAAAAATAAAAAATTTTCGTTAAAATTTTAAAATGTTAGTTTTTTTATTTAAAAAAAATCTTTTTTCAATAAAATTTCCATTTAAAAAATAAAAAAATCTTTTTTTTAATTAAAAATTTCGTTTTTTTTTTAAGAATTAAAAAATATTATTATTATTATTATTATTATTATTTGAATTTATAGGGATATTTTTGTCTTATTGAGAAATGCATAGAAGCAATTTTTTTGTTTTTGCTAGCCTTGTGGGGATCTTGACCATGTTTTGGTCGTTTAAGGGGGATACTGTCACAAATAAAAAATTTGGAGGTCATTGTCATTTATGTGGTAGTTTGAATGAGTTATGTGGACTTACCCTTATACTTTTTTTATTAAGAATGACAAGCGTTGGCATTTTATTGGCGTTGACGTGACATCTAACATAATTCGTCAAATTGTTTTAACGGAGTTTGACTCAAGGGACCATTTTTTTTTTTTTTTTTACATATCTTAGGAACCTTTGAGTTGACTTTCATACGACATGAAGCGATTTGTAATTTTGGCTAATCATAGTGGCTCATTTTTAATTTATTTCAAAAAAACAAATTTGTAATTATCCACACATTGGGTTTTTTTTTTTTTAACAAAATAATTTAGTTTAATTTTTTATTTCAGTTTTTAAGATAATAAATGTATTATAGGAATATTAAATATAATAAAAAATTTGCATTTTTGGCACCCTTCGGTAGTTTTTTATGTACTACTTTAGCACACTTTAAACATCATGGAACTTTTTAAAAAATGTTGTTAGTTGAGTGACCTTTTTAAAATTTTTCTTTTTTATTTATTTCAGAAAAATATATAATAAAAAAAAAACCCACCAAACTAACAACCATTTTTTAAAGAGTCTCACAATATTCAAAAAGTACTAAAGTAGCCCATCAAACTTCCAAAGTAGGTCAAAACTGCCACATTTTTTAATATTCCTAAAATACCCATATTCTTTTAAAAACTAAAACAAAATATTAACTTTTTTTAAAAAAAAATGAAAAAAAGTAAAAGGGTGGCTACCAGTTGGGTAGCCACCCCCATTGGGGGTGCCTTACGAGCCACCCAAAGAGGTGGCGTGGTGGCGGCTCTTTGTCCCCCGCCACCCCTTCTTTTTTTTTTTTTTTTGTTTAACGTATTAACCTCTAGGGTTTGTCAAAGAGGAAACTAGGGTTGACAATGCTAGTCTCCTACTGGTGAGCAGTGGATGAGGTTTTGTATGTAGAAGGAAGAAGGAGGATCATGATGGCGAAAGAGTTGGAGGCTCTGCGTGAAAGAATTTCTCTCACTGAGGGAGAGAAGGAAGGAATTAACATCCTAGAAGGGTAAATTGCAGATCTACGAGAAAAAGGGGAAAGGTATCTAGTGGGGAGGATTTGGTCGGAGAAGCGCAATAATAAAGAGGTTTTCAAGGTCATGCTTAAGCGGCTATGGAGGATTGTGGGGAGTATCATGTTCAAAGAATTACAGGAGAATATGTGGCTTTTTGAGTTTTCACATCGTGACGACAAACGTAGGGTTCTTAATGGGTGGCCATGGTTGTTTGATTGGTACATCTTCATTTTGAACGACTTTGATGGCAGCACCCCACCTTCTTAGATGATGTTCTCGCACTCGCCTTTCTGGGTGCAAATCCACGACATGCCTCTAGTGTGCATGAATAGGGGAGTGGGGTGCAAACTAGGTGAATCCGTGGGGGAGGTCCTGGATGTTGATGTTGCAGGAGATGGGGTTGGGTAGGGAAGATGCTTGCGCATTCGTGTTAATCTTGAATTGCCCAAACCAATTGAAAGGGGAAGAGCACTTCATTTGTGAGGGAAATCGCATTGGGTATCATTCAAGTACTAAAATATTCCCCTTTTCTGATTTAATTGTGGTAGAATTCCCCATGCGCTGAGGGGCTGCACTTCAAAAACCCATGGACGCATGAATGAAAAGGAGGGAGAGCCACAGTGGGGGGTTTGGTTGAGGGCAGAGGCTTACAAAAGAAAATATGGGCCTGAAGGCAGGGCAAGCAAAACCAATTTTGCTGAAGAGGGAAGACGTGCAGCAAGGGGTGAAGCCATAGAGGATTGTGCTGAGACCTGTAGGACTAAACATACCAAAATAGAGGGGACTGGAAATCATGCGTCTCCAAGCAAACCAATTTCCAAAGGCTCTAGTTGTAGTGACCCAAATAAATTAACTAAGCTTAGGTAGCTTAGTTAGAGGGTTAATTTGGGTTTTGGGTCACTAAGGACCGCTAGAGGGACATTTTGGAAATTTTGGACTTTCGGACCGGATGTACGCAAGGGTTGTCGGACGTACACTTTTTTCTATAGTAGAGGACATACGGGGGGGTGGGGGGACCACCGTAGGTACGCCTGCAAAAAGTACAAGTACGTACGATAAGGGACCACTGGACGTACGCTGCTTTTTGGATAACCACTAGATAATACCTAGACGTACATTGCAGCCTTTGGACCACAGTGTAAATAGTATCAGACGTACCCCCCAATAGTACCGAACATCCGCTATTTTTCAGAGAAGTTGATAGTGCCCTCTGCAATAAAGACCCCCTACCCCCTTACTCTCACAGTCTCATTTACGCCCCTTTTGCGAGATTTTGCGTGTTTTGTGTGGAGAAGAGAGGAGGTTCTTGAAGTTTCACTTCAAGGAGGTAATATCTTTAAGCTTAATTTGTTTCTTAGCTGTTATGCAGTTTAATTCCTGGCTTAGTTATTTGTTTTGAGTTTCTAGCTAGGTTATGTTTTAATCTTGGCGATTTAGTGGTTTATCTTGACTTAGCGTGGTTTGTATTGCATGGAGACATTATTTTGAGATAGGTAGTCTTAGAAAGCCTTTTGGTAGGCTTAGAAATCAATTTGGGAAGATAGGAGGAGGAATAGACAAAATAAGGTTCTACCTGAAATCCTTTGGAGCGAATGTACAGCATCGAGCCTGGACATACGGTCTGAAGCATTCCAGGGAACGCTATTTTGGTCGATCGTCCGATTGCTCCAGTTTTCTTGTTATAGAGTTGTTTTAGTGGAATTAGGACTGATAGAAGGTTTTCCACAAATTTGGGGAACCCGGACCATTCGGAGGAGTATTCGGAGAATTTATACGATCCAGATGAGTTTTAACTCACATAATGCTCGCTGTTATTTTCCATGACTGCACGACTATTTTGTGTACCAAAACATACATATTTGCAACTTTCACGATTTACTCTTGTTGCACATGAACTCTAGCATTTTTTAGAAAAACATTGTGCTGAATATATTGACAAAGGGAGACTTGTAAAAAGCATGCATGTAAAATACATACAGGATAAATTGCATCGTACGACATGGTACACCGGTACGTGGGGTATAATGGCCATGGGCTTACTATACATGTTAACTTTATGATCAAATGTGTGTGTGTTATATGGGGCTTGGATCCAACGGTTGTTTCGTGACCGGCACAGCCTTAACGAGCGGTCACTACAGGACGGACATCATTAGCGGTGTGGGCCACCCAAGGTCAGACTTGGTCGTGGTGCTAGTGTTATGTATGGTAGCGTGCAATGGTCCGGGCACCAACATTGTATTACATGTTCCTTAGGACGGCGCCAATGTTGCTGAGAAGGGGTAATATCTCAGGTAGTCCATACTGTTGGACTATGACTGTTACTCTATATCATATGCATATATCATATATCAATATCACACCTATGGAAAACCGTCATGATGGAACTATTGCATACTTTATAAAAATTAGAGTTCATTCCAACAACTGGTACGGACATTATATGCGTTAACATTCACTAAGTCTTTAGACTTACCTCATTATTTTATGTTTTTTGCTCTCCATTACGAATAATTGTGCGGTTTAGCTAGCTTAGACGAAGATGCCTTTGGAGCAGACATGGGTGATCGCGTAGGATCTGATTCAAGTAATTTTTGAGGACTTGGATCCAGTTTGGTAACATTCTATGTGGATTGATGGAGGAACCACCCGAGCAGATATTGTTATGCAAATTTTAATATTCGCAAGTGCACGAATCATTTGCAATATAATGGATTGCAAATGCGAGGTCGAAGACACAGAGAATTGTATTTTTGAAAGAGCAATTTAAATCTAAACTAATTAAATCCTAACCTAGTTCCAAAAGGGTTTTGAATTTTGGTTTTAAAAATTAAAAGACAAACATAAACTAATTAAAATAAACTAAGAGATAAAATACTAAGGTTTGAGAATTCACACTCACTGAATCATAACAACATACTTCCATGTTTATTAATATTAATCTTAAGTTTTCACAATTAAAATCTTAGATATGTTTTACTATGCTTGATACAATTAATCAAAACCATCCCATGTATCCATTCATTGCACAAATCACAAGAGGAATCCAATATCAATTAAATCATCAGATGTATCCGTAAATCACAAAAGATATCCAATCTTAATTGAAACACCAAATGTATCCGTAGAACAAATCACAAGGGATATCCAATTATTTAGGCAAATAAAATCAAGCAATCAATTATGTGAAATTATCTTAAATTATCAAGTGTATCCTTGAATCACAAAAGATATCCAAGAATCACTCCACACATTGAAAATAAGTAAAACAATTGAAATATTAAACCCAATAAAATCAGATAAATAAAGATTTACATAAAATTATTGATGTTCTTCATTGGTGAGGCTTCATCCCCAACCTTAGTTGGGAATTTAGCTCCACATAAAAATAAAACCTAAATCTAAAGAGAACCTAAGCTAAAAAGAGAAAAATTATAGAATTTTGCTCTCTGGAATTCTATATCTTTTCTTTGAATGCAAAGAGGTCTATTTATAGGCTTAGGAAAGTCCTAAAAGCCTTATTAAACTTAGATAATTCGGAGGTCTGTCTCCCAGTCAAAATAAAAGTCTGAAATTGGAATATGATTCATCTAGATTTGTGTCCTTTTATTGCAGGGAAATTTTTGCATAGTAACCATCCGAATTAGGAAAATCTTAGTCCACAATAAACTGTATTATTTTGAGTTAGCTTTCCAATGCCGCTTGAATCACTTCAATCCAATATTTGAGCAAAAAGTTATGGTCAAAATAATGAGATGTGTGCAGAATCTGAATTTGAATCCAATCCGAAATCTTATCCAATTTGATCTTTAATACAATTTGATCTTTAATCCAATTTAACATTTTCTTGGATTTGGTTAGACTTAACCACATCATCTAGGTCTTCTCAAAGTATGCTTTCTTCCAAACTTTGCATTTTTTCCTTTAAAGCTGTAGTTTTTCCTTATTGACCTACAAAACATTAAAAACACAAAATATTAAATAACGACACAGCTAAAGGATTAACTAATGTAAATAAAGGGGTCCAAGTATGCAATATTTGGCACTTATCAGATATGATCGAGATTGTTATCTCTTTAGCTTTGCTTAAACTTTTGATTTGATCTGATGCTTTTCTGTTAAGACAATTATATTATGGGTTGTAATCTTATTTGACAATGGTTTGATGACTGGTACATTTGATGATTATCTTTATATTATGAGGTATTTTGTTAACTCTGGTGTATGAATGTGTGGTTGTGTATGTAATGCTCTTTATTCCTATAGTTTTGAAAGTCTTCCGCTTATGTCTCTTGTCTGTGAGAGGTTGAAATCCCTAAGTCTTCTCCCGTGAGGGATAGGGCTGGGAGGCGAACCATGGGGTCAATTACTAGTTAATTGACTTCCTCATCAGGTTGTTACACTAGTAACGGCTAGGGTGGATGAAAACAATGAAGGGGAAAAGTTGATGGCAAATTTGGGAAAGAAGGCATTGCAAGTTACACTTTTTAAGGCAGAGAAGGAACATGGAAGAATTCTAGAGAAAAGAAGGGTAGTGGGTGATGTTGTAATACCCCGACAAAACACCAGTTTTAATAGATAAACATTTCTTACTAAAACAGTTAATGTTTCCATAAAACAAAGCCTTAAACCAAAAGATCTAAACTATTTTCAAAGAACCTAATCCCTTTCGACTTTTGGAAGCAAAACAAAAACCCCAAAACCACCTCACTGGGCGAGCGCATGCTAGGGGACCACCGAGCGCCTGCTCTTGGCCTAGGTGCGAGTGCACATCGTGGGACCACACGAGCGCTCGCTGACTAATCTTCAAACCATTGGGCAAAAACCAAACGTACGCCTGAACCTTTTTTCCCATTGTGTAAATAGTACTGGAAATCTTGCTCAACAGTACCCAAGCGCTTGCTGCCATTTCTAAAAAGCAATTTTAACCTATTTTCCACTTTTACAGACCAAAGCACAACCCAAGACCCTATATAAACCATGCCCTTTGACTTCAACCCCTTCTTACACCAAGAAATCTTAACCCTAGAGTGAGGAGTGATCGTTGAGAGAGAAGGAGAAAGCCTTGAAGGAGTCTTGCCATCCTAAGGGTGATTTCTAGTTTATCTATTATTCCTTATGCTGTTATTATTGCTTTCTCAGTGTTACACATTTTTAAGTATACCTTGGCCAAGTCTTGCACCCATTTTCTTAAAAAACCAAGAATGATTTCGAAAAGCTTTCACCGAGCCTTGTTTTCTTTAAAGTTGCATGATTGCATTTTTTGTACTTGGATGTGTCTATTTAGAGCCTAGGAAGAGATGTACCAACCCACAGGTTCAGATAGAAGCCTAAAACACATTTCGGGAGTTTATGGCCGAATCTTAACTCTCTTGGCCAAAAGCTCGCCCTAGGGAGCGCACGCTTGCTCAAAGAGCAAGGCAAATGCCCTTTTGCCCAAATATGTGGTACGAAGGTTTTTAGCGGCTCTTTTCATTAGGTGAAACCTCGTAGAGTTCTCTAGTATTGGTTATAATGATGAGTCATATTTTGATATGGTAGGGATTCGTGATGTCAGAGGATTCAAGCAAGCGCACGAAATAAGTAAATACTTACAACCGCTTTCCTTAAAAATGTGCGATATGTCAGCTGACTGAGCACACGTATGATATGAGCATGTCTACATATTTGTATAACTTGGTAACTGCTTTAGTAATTGGTTGATAAGATGCATTATATGACATGGTACAGCAATACGTGTGGTATAATGGCCATGGGATTACTATATAGACTTGACTCTATGGTCAAACGTGTATGGATGTGATACATGTGCCTTGGATCCAATGGTTATTTTGTGAACGGCACAGCCTTAATGGGCGGGTCACTATTGGACGTACATCATTAGTAGTATGGGCCACCTGGGGTCAGACTCGGCCGGGCTACTAGTGTTAAGGATGGTAGCATACAATGGTTGGGGCATCGACATTGTATTATAGGTCTCTCAGGATAGCGCCAACCCTGCTGAGAAGAGGTAATATTCCGGTTAGACCATATATGATAATTATGACCTTAAAAACATTAGTTTTCTGCATTAAAACACTAAGGCAATTGTTGCCGGAAGTACACTACATTTTATCAACCAAACAATACTTTTATGGTGTATTAATGGAGACAACACATCTTTCCAATGTTTGTCAACATTGCACGTTTATTTTTGCTTAATGATAACTAGCTCATGTCATACCCAATTGTGAGGTTTACTTACTAAGTCATTAGACTTATGTGGTTATTACTCTTGTAGGAAACCTACTCCTACAACTAAAGAGTTGTACAGTTACCACTACAGACCTTGCTTAAGAAAGACCTTCACACTGTTATCAGGTTTGCTTAAGTTATTGTTAGTTGCTCCTTGTCTTTTTATCGAGGATTATACTTATCTTTGTAATGATCATTAGACTTCTCAGATTTATTTCACCTTCCTATGTGATGAATGCCAAATATTGCATATTTGGACCCCTTAATTTGCATTTGCTTAGCCTTTAGCTTTATTGTTTTCTGATGTTTTTGTTAGTTTTGGGTGTTTTGCAGGTTGCTAAGGGAAAACTGTGGTATTATTCTAAAAGATGCAAAGAAAGTGGAAGAGTGCATTTTTGGGAAGTGAGATCTAGTGCAAGTCAGTATGCTCAAGCGCAGCTGGGCTCGAGCCTAGTAGGGACGCGCTTGAGCTCACCCTTACCTAAGCCCAAGCACGCAATGCCCTTGCCTTGCACCGCAGAAGACCTGAAGTATGCTCGAGTACGCTCAAGCGTACTCAGGCTGACCTAGCATCGTCAAAACCCTAGTTTTTTTAGTATAAGTATATCTTTTTCTTTGTAAAATACACAAATGGGGCGCCGTTCAATCTATTATTCCGACTTTTTGACGTTTTTGAGCTCTAAACACATTTCCCTCTTGTATGTTGGTTAGTTTCAATGATTTTTTCAATGATTTGTGAGTTGATTTTTGTAGTCATGAGAGGCTAAACCTTCAACTAAGATTAAAGATGAAGCCTCACCATTGATTTACAATTACATTCTCGTTATTTTGTTCGTACAATTCCGACTATTAATAGAAGTGTTGTTTTATTCTAGTTCAGTTATTTGATTCACATCTTTTAATTGAATGTTATGATTATTATGTGTGATATATTGGATATTTGATGTATTTCATCCGACGGATACATCGAATCATTTAATTGAAATTGGATATCCATTGTGATTCATTAATCAAACGGATACATTGGATGATTTGATTTCAATTGGGTATTCTTTGTGATTTGTTAAATGTTTGGATTTATTGGATGTTTTAATATGAGTTTTTATGAAACATAGAAAAACACATAGGGCTTTATTATTTTCGGTTGTATAAGCAAAATACGAGAGTGTATTGTTTCGATTTGGTGAGGTGAATTCTAAAACCTTAGTGTCTTTTTATCATTTACATTTAATCAATTTCATTTAGTTTATCTTTTTGCACGACAAAATCACACAAAATTTGGAACTAGGTTAAAATAGGATTAATTTAGATAGAAATTAACTTTTTTACTACACAATTCCCTATGGATTCAACCTCGCACTTGCATAAAGTATGTTACAAACGACTCGTTCACTTGCGAGTACTTTCAAAACTCACAACAAGTTTTTGGCACTGTTGCTAGGGAATTGTTTTTCTTGTTTGTGAAAATTAATTTTTGTCTTAATTGATTTAATTTTTCTACTAGTTTAGTTTGATTTTTATTTTATTTGTTTCTGTGTTATGATCTAATAAAAACGAAAGAAAGGAAGTTTGGGTTGTTTTTGGTTTCTGTTTTTGCAGGCTCGGATGAACGTACCTGGTGTAGTATGCTAGAGCGCACCTCATCACGCTCAAGCACACTCGATCACAAGGTAGCAAGGCGAGCCGCATCTGTGCTAGGCCCTTCCACATCTCCGCTCAAGCTCACTGCACAAGTGATGTGCAAATTATAATTACTCGTAAGTGTACGAGTCGTGTGTAGTACAACGTGTGCAAGTGCGAGGTTGATCCACAGGGAATTGCATTGCAAAAATTAATTTCTATCGAAACTAATCCTATTTTAACCTAGTTTCGAATTGTTTGTGCAAAATGGTAAACCAAATAAAAACTGAAATTAAATCAAATGATAAAAACACAAAGGTTTTCAGAATCCATCGCACCAAATCAAAGCATATATAATTATGTTTGTTCATACATCCAAATTTCAATAAAATCTCATGCATGTTCTTTTGTTTTTATAAAATCCTATTGAAAAATTCAATGAATCCATTCGTATTATGAAAAACAATGCATATCCAATTTAGCTCAAAAGATCCAATGTATCCATGCTTTGCACAAAAGACAATGGAAAACCAAAGTAAATGAAAAGATGCAATGTATCCGTTGATGAAACACAATGAGTATCCAACGTTTTCACGATTTATAAACAACAATCAATCACAATTTTGTCACATAGTTGAATTGAAATGAACTTACATTACATTAAACGATGAAATTGTACGAACGAAACTTAAAAACATAAAACTAATCAATGGTGAGGCTTCGTCTTCAACCTTAGTTGAACATTTAGCCTCTCATGGCAAAAGAAATCATAAAGAAAATAAATTAACTTCATTAAAATCAAATACTTACAAAAGAATTGGAGTTCAAAGCTCCAAAAACCCAGAAAACACAAAAATTCACAAAGCACGGCGCCCCTGGCGCGTCTCTGTATGTTTACAATAGAAAAGAATGATATTTATAAGCTAATTTTAGGGTTTCAGCGCTGGTAGGTCGGTCGAGTGTGCTCGATCTCACTCGATGTGCGCTCGAGTGCACTACCTTCAGAATTAGCCAACTCTTCCGACATGACTTTGTAGATCTTTGAGTTAGCTTTCCAATGACATGAAGATCAATTCAATCCGAGCTCTATAAATCTAGATGTGGCCTTTTTAGTGGGACTCGTCCGGGTGCGAATGATCGCTCGATCCAAATTTGCTGTCAATGCTCCCTAAAGTGTCTTAAGACCTAGAATTGATGGAATGAGTTGCATTTTTCCCTTAGCACCCAACAAAACACTAAAACACCAAAACTAACTAAAACATCAGAAAATAATAAAGCTAAAGGCTTAGCAAATACAAATGAAGGGGTCCAAATATGCAATATTTGGCACTCATCAAATACCTCCAAACTTACATTTTGCTAGTCCCTTAGTGTTGTGCAAATATCTGCCTAAATTAATAGGTAAATAATTGTACGTTTTACCTGCAAGTGCACAAGGTCAACATAGTAGTATATGGTGCAAGTACAGGATCATTCCCACGAGGATTGCTGAATTTTCGTTTAAAAATAAATTCCTTAAGTAAAACAAAGATTGATTGAGTTGATAATAATAAAAAGGTAGGGCTTTGATATCCACCACTAATTATATTCAGCTAATATAACAATATGCCAATGCTTTGATTGTGTTATGCATATCTAATGTTTGTCAACCTAAGGGCATGGGTGTATACTCCTTAAGCTATAGATTTCCCTAAGCAACGAGTTAGGCATGGGTGTATTCTCTAACTCTTTTCTTTCCTAAAGCAGTTAGCATGGTATATACTAAGTTGTTCTTTAGAAAAGCATATGTTCTATGGAAATCAACAAATACACGAGGCCTAGGGCATGGGTGTATACTCCCGGTTCCCCATGTTGATTAACCCAAGAATCGCGGTGTGGATTCTTTTGTTACTTATGTTAAACCCAGGACTCGGTCATCCAAATTGATCTAACTAACTAGTCCATACTATATGCACATGTTGATCAGGCACACACATATGAGGAATTCATGCAAGCAGGTATTAATCAAGTTAAATAGCACAACAAGATCATCACAAATGCGCCAATATTGAAATATTAATTCAACATAACTAGGGCTTCAATCTAGCCCTACTAAATAAATTAGCTACACATAGAATTGATGTTAAACATCTTCATAAAAGAAAAGAAAAGAAAAGAAAAGAATAAACCCGAGACTTGAACTTCAAGAGTTCCTCTTCTTCTGCTTACAAAGCTTGTTTATTCTAGAGGCTTAAGGGTTTATTTATAGGTTTTAGAAGTCCTTGGCAAAGTAGTAAACCTAGGGATTTCGTAGGGTTTTGAGACCTATTACAATTGGGAGTTGGAAAACCCTAATATGGAAAGAGGGACACTCTGGCCGCCACTTGATGTGTCTCTTGTGCACGGGTGCGATCGATCCTCTTCTGGCATGCACTCGATCGCTCCTAGCCTGATTTGTGCTATGTCCTCTCAGGTACTGCGCTCGATTGCAAGTACCCTGCGATCGATCGCAGTGTTAGGGAGCTCCAATTTTCTCCATCTTCTCTCTTTGAGCCCAAATCATCTAGATTTACTTCATTTTCTTCCAAAAACCTGCAAAAGTATGAAAAGCACAAAAAGGAATTAACATGGCCTAATTAACTAAAACCAAATGATTAAAACATGCAAGTTAAGGGCTGAAAATATGAATTTTTTAGCACTTATCACTTAGCAAAAGAAAATAAAAAACAAAATCAAAACATGAAACACAAATCTGCTGTCGTGGGAGAGATGATTGCATTTAGCGTATGCAACAAGCCTTTTAAACCCCTAGGCATCTCTAGAGGACGAGTGAAGTCTCGTGAGGGTTTAACCCAGCCTTGTTTTCCCACAAACATTTTTAGCACTATGTCATTGACAAACACAAATTTCCACACATACACATGGTTCTTACATCATGAGCAGGTTTAACAAAAGTGAACACCACTAGGGGTGTAAACGAGCCGAGCTTGAGCGAGCTTCCCTTGTTCAAGCTTGGCTCGTTTAAATTTTACTCGAGCTCGAGTTTGAGTTGACCTTAAGGGCGAGCCAAAAAAATCGAGCTCGAGCTAATAATAAGTCGAGCCGAGCCAGCTCGCGAGCTGGCTCTTATATTTAATTTTTTGTTTTAAAAAAAAAATTTAACTTCAAGTACTCTTAAACGGCTTAAGAAATTAGTTTGCATATGAGTATTTGCTTAGCCTGACTAGTCGAGTATGGAGCCTGAGTCAATGCAGTAAGGCATTTGGTTTCAAAGAGAGAGGATATGCATCATTTTATAGATAAGCAAACTTAGAGATTGATGTTTTCTTAACAATGTGGGACAAGTTAACAAGTTGCACTCAGACTGCATTGGGACAACACCCCCTACAAAAAAATATTTTTTTAACGTCTCTCTCTCAATCCCCCTCATTAGTCACAACGGATCTTCCACTTGAACTCTTATTTCCCACTCTCTTACTCTCACTCACCAAACATGTAGTGATAGTGTTTGGGTCTGTTTGATTCATCAATAGTTTATGCCTTTCGCAATCTCCCTCAATAGTTTCTGCTTGATTCTTCTTCCTTTCGTTTGGATCTGCTCTAATTGAATCGAGGTTTTTTTAATGATTGCTCTCTCTCTTTCATCACGAATGGTTTAAAATTTTTCATTCTCTAACGCTTAAATATAAATGCAATTTTAAGGTTTTAATAATTATGAGATTTATAATTAATTATCTATTACTTAGTTTATATATATATATATATATATATACACACTCGAGCTTATACGAGCTGTTCACGAGCTTAGCCGAGTCGAGCCGAGTTTGCTTCGTTTAATATTCGAGCCAAAATTTGTGTTCATGAAGTGCTTCATTTAATATTCGAGTCGAGCACGAGCCGAGCTTATGCGAGCCGAGCCCGAGCTTGCTCGCGAGACGCTTCGCTCACTTAACAGCCCTAAACACCACAATCACATCATCAAGTCAACCACAAATCATTCAACTCAAAAATGGAAATTTTTAAGACAACACATGTTCCAATAAGTGCAATGTGAGACTATCATACAATCATGAGGCTTCAATTTTTCTCAAAGTTAGGTGTACCTCAAAAGTCATAGGAATTCACTCAGATGAACACAACCAAGGCTTAAATCAAGACATGCATTTCTTTTGTGTAGGCTATGCAATGCTCGGCTCCCTTAAGCTTTCTAATTGACCTATGTAACGAGTGTTAGGCCAGTGAATCCCAAACTAGATGGTTTTAGAGCACTAGATGTAGAAACATCCCTAAGGGCTTAATTACTCAAGTCAACAAGGCTACGAACCCAAACTAGCCATACAATCAACCAAATTGAATTTCTCATCTTTTTACGCGAACACTCAATGCTTAGTGAGGCATGGGGTCCGGTTACTCAATGAGAAGCTCAAACTGATTTTATTTTTTTTAAGCCAAGGTTTCCTCAAAAATTCATCCTACAAATCTGAAGACACACCCTACTCAATTCAAATCTCATACCTCACAAATTCTATGCTAGTGTGCTTGTGATGATCAACTCAGACATGTGAGGTGTCTCTAATCCAATCAAATGAGTCAAATGTCTCAGATTTCTAATGACATGCTGTTTTCAATAAGTTAAACAAACCAATAACATTCAAACCACACTTATGATGTAACTCATGCTCAATCAACAATATAGAATTTTTTTTTTTTTTAGCACATAAAAACAAACAAACATACACAAACAAACAAACAAAGTGTTGTTCCACACCCCCAAACTTAAATGACACATTGTCTCCCCAATGTGTGTTAAGAGATACAATACCGTGGGATGAGGAAATCAGAGTGTGCAAAGGCCAGGGCGTCCCCCAAACTTGAACACCAAAACATTTGTCAACAGAACTAACAACAATATTTTATCACTGAAACACGCATCACAAGGTTAATTGCTGTTAGAAATAAATAGAAATGACACAAAATAAAGTGAAGAGAAGAAATAAAGAAAATGTGCATAAATTAAAATTAGGAAGAAATTTTACAGTGTTTTCCCCATCATTTGGATGTCCAATCAATCCCTTCCACCCTTTCTTCTTTAGAATTTGATGCCCTTCTGAAAGGATGTTTCGCCATCTTATGTAGCCAACTTGCTTGCTCCGAAAGATTTCCTTAGGACGCCTATTCCTGGATTTCCGCCCTTGTGTGCATGATTTCTTGAAAATCTCGACATAAGATGGCTCTTCGAGACATTGAAAAGATGAAGCTTGTGGTGCTTTTCAAGTGCTTTTCCGCCTCTCCTCAAGTGCTTTTCATATCCCTCTTCCCCTGCCAACCCTATAAACTCCCATGACCTTGTGGTGTGCAAAGAATACTTTTTCGGGTCGCTCCGAGTCACTGCTATCACCTCCTCCAATTCTGTGCCAAGAAACAACACTATCAAAGCTTAATAAGAAAGAATGAGTCATAAAGGGAATCCACAAAGGAAACCCCGGCGACGGTGACGGTTTCTTTTACTGGATAGCTTGGAAGCTTCTTCGGGCGTGAGCAATGCGGCGAAGCCATTGATGCTGTGCTTGTAGCTGTAAAGAAGAGAGGCTCTAGCTTCGTCTTCAGTTGCTTTCACAGAGAGCAGATAAGAATGATGAGTGTCTTGAATCTCATGCGATGCTTTTTTCTACATTGTGCCCTCCAAAGTACACTATGTAAACCTGTATAGTAGCCCAAGAAAAAAACAAAATGGTTTAATCACAAATCTTTGTCTAGAACAAATCCCAACTAGAAAATATAAAAACGATAGAAATCATTGAGAAGGAAAAAGACCTATTTTTCACATGAAGCTAAGGAAAGAGATTGAGAATCTCTTCATTCTACGTCCTCAAAATCCCCACACCAATTAACCCAAGACGGCAAGAGATATATATATATAGTTTCTTACTATATCCTTATTCCCCATGCCAACCGATCGAATACCCTCTCGATATAGACGCATGCTAGAATTATTAGGGGAAGGAGGAGGCCAGTCTATTTCGCTCTCTCCTTTTTTTATTTTTATTTTATTTTTAATTTCTTTTTTAAATTTTAAAAGATAAATTTGAATATGAAAAGAGTAATGTTATCTACCACTTTTTATCTGCCGATACACATCAACCAACTTTTTTTTAGAATTTTTATTTTTAGAATTTTTTATTTAAGGTGGACATTGTAATTTTATAGATGAAAAATGTGAGTTTAAACCAAACCGCAAAAAAAGGATTGTTTGGCATTGCATTTTTAAAAAAGTGTGATTTGAAAACGCGGAATCATAGGTAAGGATGTGTGCTTTTTTAAAAGGGAAATGTTAGGTATTCTTCAAGTGTTCTCCTAGTGTCCTCCAAACTGTGATGTGTCTTTTAAAATTATCGTTGAATTTGAAATTATCATTATTGACTTTTAATCTATTGGTGATTTCAAAAGCCACATCACAGTTGGGAGGACATCAAGAGAACACTAGAAGAACACCTAGCATTTTCCTTTTTAAAAACGCACAATTTTAAAGGCCAAACTGCGATTTTTCCAAACACTTTAACTGCATTTTTAAAAATCACATATTTTAAAAATCGCTATTTTTAATCCAACTTTTTGAAATCGCAATCCCTCTTAAGGCCATCACATCAGCGAAGTAAGATAAGGTGAGATAGATAGAGTTGTAGTATGAAACATATTGCTCTTCGCTATGAAATTCCTTGGATTCCTTGTGTGCTAAGGTTGTTTTGTTATCTACTTGAACTTAAAGTACAATCATGATGATATTAATTGTATGATTTATCAATATTAACTTTTTAAATCCAATTCAATTTCAAATGAACTAACTATTTTAGTTTCATTGAATTTTCAGTAGAATCATAATAAATAACAACAAAAATTAAATGCACACTATTTCACCTAATTTTAGACTTTTATCCCAATTAGGGCTGGCAATTTTGACACGACCCGACAACCTGACACGAACACGACACGAAATTAGCGGGTTTGGGTTTATATTAAACGGGTTTGGGTTTATATTAAACGGGTTTGGGTCTTAAACGGGTCAACCCATTTATGAGTGTCTGGCGGGTCGTGTCACGAGTCGACCCGCGGGTGACCCGCCAAACCCATTTGTTTGTTAGTTCTTTTTTTTTTTTTTTTTTTTACCCTAAAATTAATAGTGAAAAAGTAGAAAAAGGCATAAAGTGAAAAACAGTAGCACAATCGTCTTACCTCCAACTCCAGATCTAGAAACAAAATCCCCCATTCCTCCCTCTCGGCCTCACTCCTCACCGGACCTCACGCCACGCCACCGCCCACGCCCACGCCACGGCCACGCCACCACCGCTCCTCCACTGCCGGTCTCTCTCTCTTGCCGCTCCTCTACTCCTCAGTTCTCACGCAGCCATGGCCCACGCCATGCCACCGCCGCTCCTCGCCTCCTCCACTGCCGCTCTCTCTCTCTCGCCACTCCTCCACTCCTCAGTCCTCAGTCACGTAGCCATGGCCCACGCCACGCCACTGCCACCCCTCGCCTCCTCCACTACCGCTCTCTCTCTTCTGCTGATGTTTGCACATGATTTTGTGAGATTTGTTTGGTAGATGGTTGTTTTATTTTGTGGGATTTGCTTATTTATTCTTCCAAAAAAAAGCTCTGATCCTTCGGAGAAGGAAAAAGGCTGAGAAAATAAAATTGAATTAGAAATGTCTCAGTTCTTCTGATGAAATTGAGCAAATATATCAAATTGTTTTCGACCCAGATCTTTGTTTTTTCACAACATTCATGCAAAATATAGATATATAAAAGACCTAGATCACAATTCACAACGGCTGTCTTCTCTTCATTCTAAAGGTTTCTTTGCTTTCCACAATAAAAACACCTCTCGCCTGGGCCTTCTATCTTGCTTTTTCTTTTCTGTGTTCGGTTTGATTACTAGAAACTGCCCTAAAACTATTTTTATTTTATTTAAAAAAAAAAAAAATCAATTTTTAAGTTAAACGGGTAAACGGGTCTCACGGGTCGTGTCGGGTGACCCGTGAAATACCCGGGTTCGTGTCGTGTCGGGGGGTCCGACCCGTTTAATAAACGGGTCGTGTTTGAGTTTTGGCTAAACGGGTCACAGGTACTCGCGGGTCATAAACGGGTCAACCCGCAGACCCGTTTTGCCAGCCCTAATCCCAAGCAAGCGCGATGGCAGGAATTGCTTGATCGCAGAGTTGGATTTTGTGCTGGAATAGAGGGCAAAATGCATACTATTTTACCTAATTTTAGACTTTTATCCCAAGTCATTTACAACACGTAATTAAGCAAATAACAAATACAAGTTTAAGTTTTAAGAGCATTAATTCACATATATTTTTATGCAAAATGACTAATCAAAACCTACTTCATCTAGTTTATATTTAATGAGTTTTAAAAAACACCATACATCCCAATATCTATTATTTTTATTTATATCATTTAAATTATTTTTTTTATAAGGATTGTACTTTTCCTAAAGATCATATTTTTCAACTTAAAAAAAAAAAAAATTGATCGTGGAGAGACAAATAGTTGGAGAAAATTTTGAGAAAAGAGAGATGCGGAAGAGAAATAGTAGGAAAAAATTTTGGAAAAAGAGAGATGCTGAGAGAAAAATAGTATATTAATGAAATTGATATGTGAACAGTGCACGCTACATGTAGCAGTGCACAGTTTAGAAATGGCTAAGCTATTGTGAATGGTCTTTAGATGCCACATGCATGTTTATACACTATCATAAAAGAACATTCAATCTCTAGCTTATAGAAAGTTCGATCACTTTGGCCAGATAGATCAAACTAAAATTAATTTATTTCAGAACCCCACTAGAGAATAGAGAAAAGATTGCATAGGGGGCAGTTCTAGATACTTTGGTGTTGAATTTTACATCTCTCTAAGTGGAGGTCAAAGTCCAATGGTGAGCCTAAAAGGACCACCAAATCTAAGGCATGCGCAAGAAAATTTAAGTAAAAAGATAGAAAGATCCTTGAAATTGTATGACTTTATTTCTGTGTTATCTTCTTGTGTCTAATTGTCTAAATTTTACACCATTGACGTCGATCCCTTGCTTACAAGGGATCGTGCTACATGATATGCTTTTATCAGTTTAACCATCTCTCTCGGCGTGTAGTACTGCGCATTATATCACAACGTCAACATATGGTGCTCATGCCAATTGCCTTTCCCCCAAGGCATTGTTGTAAAAATGAATATCTTAAAATAATCTTGTTTTTCCAAGCAAAAGTTTATATACAGACAAGAGTTTGCCTGATTACGTGAAAGAACACAAAGTGTTTGAGTTTGAAAAACCTAATCATGTTGTGCCACATTAGTTTGTAAAAGTTTTTCTGTAAAATTTGTTTGTAAACCTAGCACTTCTCTAATCCTTTTAAGTGCATAAGTTATTGGTAATCAATTGAGTTTTATCTTGAGTATTAATTAGGAGATTGTGTTTGTTGATTCATATAATTCAATATCCATATCCTTAATTAACATTTTTTTTTTTTTTTGACATATCCGCACAAGAGGGGGGAAGGGGGATTCAAACTAATGACCTCCGCTTCTTTAGGCGGGGTCCCAGCCGATTGAGCTACCCCTTGGAGACAATATCCTTAATTAACATTACATATATGCTTTTGTCCTTTTTGGAACTTTCTTTATATTAGAATATTTGATATTATTATAGGTTGATTTATTTCCTTATGTATTCTAGAATTTAATCTAGGATTTCTTGCACACTACTCATTCTCTATTTATAAATAAAGAGTTATGTAGCCCTAAACTCTTTTTAGGCTTCCGCTCTTCTTCTCCATCTCTTTTTTCAATATATCTCTTCAATTTATTGAACACTTTCTTCTTAGCTAGAGGGTGGTCCATATATCCATGATAAAAGCAACTTGCAACTTCCATGCATAAGGGCGATTTAGTTGTCACAATATGGCTTACCTAATGCATCATGAGAGACCTCTTACCATCGCTTGCAGGCTTGTCTTTGTCTACAATATTCCCCATTTCCTAGTTTCAAAAATAAGACCACCTTTGTGACTATATATAGCTAGCTTTCATCGGCATTGACATGCACAGCTAGGATGTTCTGTTTTGTAGACTGAATCTTTAGATGCAAGGGTCATATATAGAATGTTTTAGTGCATGAGAATGACAACATAGGTGTTTCAGAATTGTCAAAATTGGTGGGGCTGATCCACTTCGGATAATTAGTTGTAGGATGTGTTTGGCATTTGCAATTTTAAACCAAATGGAAAATTTTTTGTTTTGTTTTGTTTTTTTTTGTTTTAAAAATGAATGACTACAATGGCAAATCAGTATCTAATTAAAGTCATATAGAAAACAATGTTATAAAACATGTATTGATCTGATCCATAGCCCTTTTTTTTTCTTTTTCTTTTTTTTTTTTTTAAAAAAAAAGTCATCTGGATATTTTATGTGTTAATTTCTAGTGGATTAATTCGGGGTTAACTTCGAATTAACCATGTCTTTGTAATTCTCCTTCGGACTTTGAATCTTATCTTTTTAATTTATTTATTATTATGTGGTGATAGACTCACACTTGAGAGAGATTATTGAATATAAAAGTGCGAGTGTAAAAATATTGAGTTACACATTAAAAAGATATTATAAGTATGAATAGTTAATATATATGTTGGCAATTAAATGTGTGTGTGTTTTTTTTCTGTTTCTAATTGGAATTAAATGTGTTATTTGTTATTTTCTTTATATTTGCATTCTATACCTTACTCTAGAATACTCTAGGATGTGGGTTAGCGGGGTCAGTCATCTCAGGGAATGGGCTAGTCTTATGGGCCACCAACTGAGGCAGTTAGATCAGTCATGGGTCAGTCAAAGTATAGTAGTGGGTGGGTCCATTACATTACGGGTCAGTTATTCAGTCCACGGGCCGTGATTCATAGCACGCCGGCGTGCTAAGCACGCTAGGCTAATTTTAATTTTTTTTAATTTTTTAATATTAAAAAAAAAAAAAAAATTGCACGCCGGGGTTGTGTTTAGCTTCACCCTTCAGTCCACTCATCTTTATGTAGTCCAAAGCAGTAATGAAAATTGCATCTTTGCCAAGTTTCTATAAAAATTATTTTCTTAAAAAATTGCATCTTTTGGACTTATTTTTGCACGCTCTGCTTTCAAGAAAATACTTGACTATAATGGTGGATTTTCTTTCTTCTTCCTTTTTTTTTTTTTTTTTTCATTATAATTTAATTTCGAAAATAAAAATATCACAATCAAGCACCAAGCACTAGCAGCATCACTTTTTTTCTTCCATTTGCTGCTAAATGACTTCTTTTTTTTTTTTTTTTTTTTTTCTTTTTTTCTTTCTTTCTTTTGAAGAATTGCTGCTAAATGACTTGTTGTTTATAATTAGAGCCCTTACTTGATGTTTCAAGACGGATACAAATTTTTTCCAAACTGGTTTGAATGAAATTTCTTTCAACTTACTCTAAAGTATCATTTAACACTTTTGGGTTTCTCAAAAATTAATGTTTGGATTCATAAGTTAGTAGAATTACAATAATAAATAAATGTTAAGAATATTAAATAAAAAGAATGTGAGAAATGACACTTAGCACTTCTTTGAATTTGGTTTGAAGAAATTTATGTCCTTTCATGCACTACATTAAAGTAGATATATAATAAATAGCTATACGAATAGGCAAGATCAGTGGCATGCATTGGAAAAGTTTAGTTGCATGTCCCAATTATAGTTGACAATATATTATTAGCTAGATTTGGGAAAAGAATGTGAGAAATGACACTTAGCACTTCTTTGAATTTGGTTTGAAGAAATTTATGTCCTTTCATGCACTACATTAAAGTAGATATATAATAAATAGCTATACGAATAGGCAAGATCAGTGGCATGCATTGGAAAAGTTTAGTTGCATGTCCCAATTATAGTTGACAATATATTATTAGCTAGATTTGGGAAATTGATGGAAGGATTTCAGACAACCAACCTTGTTATTCGTGTTGTAATATATAATTTAGGAAAGGTAGTTGCAACATCTGTCATAATATTTCATTTCAAAATGACTAGTTAATTTAAAGCTCTCCATAATTAATTATAAAATTCAATCAATATGAGACTTAACACTCATTAATACCTTAATAATTTACTCAGTTTGTATAGGCTATTTATATTTCCAATGCAAGATTGTAGTGTTGCATTTGTAGTTTGCGAAGGCAATAGCTGTGAAGATTGAAATTGCAATTGACACATTCAAAAGTCAAGCCATTGCTAGGTCTACCACATTTAACACATGGAGGATACACGCCCTTGCTCTTGCCAACCAAAGTAAGGGGATGTTCATCCATGTCAAATTTATAAGTCCTCCCAAACTTGATATATGAATATCCCCCAAGATTGCAACAGGGATGAGTAGGAAAACTGAGATCTGCATAATAATAGAACCAATGTTTTGGATCTCGTTCTTCTTCACAAATATCACAATAATATTCATCACCAGAATCATCCTCATCTTTATAACAAAGTGTGCAAGGTTGTTCATACGATTTGTATCTTACGGTACATGGTAGTGTAGCGCATTTGAAATCTAGATTATTAAATTCACAATCAACACATCGAAAGATTTGTCATTCAGAATCACAAGGGCTACACTTATCAAAAAAAAGGTGTGCTGGAGAGAAAAAGTTTGTGCTCATGACCATCATGGTTAAACATGTTTGGTATCAAACTACATTGGACATCTAGGTCGAACTCGCATTTGTCACAATTGTAGGTGAAGCCATTACAATGGCGGCCACAAGCATCACACTCAAAATACCTAGCAACATAAGGTGGAATGAGGGGGTGTTGATGAAGTGGGTGTGACATTTTTTTGGATACGTAATTCAATACAAGATTCGTGAATTAAAAATTTGCATTGAGCACAACTATAAAACGGAAGGGAGATAGGCCATGCACATGCATCACATTTTTCGTTATTCTCAAGTTGCTCATCAATAAGCTTTAAGTCATGCTCATGACTAAAGTGTTTGATTTGGACGGGTTCTCCTAGTTTGGATTTCTTGGCAACATAAGTAAAGGAATCAAAGGATTCATTAAGCCCTGGATCTTGGTCTTTTAGCATACTTGTTGTTTCATCCCAGAGTTTCTCATTTAAAGCACAATGGAGATGGGTAACAAAATCACAAGTTGAGCAATAATAAACCATGTAGTCTGTGTCTGTGTCCACATTTTTAACACAAAGTAGGCAAAGTTGACGGTCGGATTGAAGGATCTGAAAGGAGCTGGAGAGCATGGTTTGGCACCCATTGCAATAACTAGAAAATCCTTCATAATCCTTTCCCACATCTTCACTAAAGATCAGCGGATGCTCGTGGCTGAAATGTTGAAGCTCCATCTCCCTCTCTAATGGCAAACTTTCTAAATGATTGGGCTGGAAAACTTACCTTAAATATGAAGACAAATCCAGACGAGTGTATTTTGAACCGTGTACTTACTCCCACAAAACACAGCCTTCAACCATACTCAACAAAAAGAAAATAAATAGAGAGGGTATTTGATGTAAGGAAATAAAAAAGGAAATGGCATATAAATGATCACATGAGCCGGCATTAATTAGTACCACAGCTACAAGAAATCCGGATTCTAGCTTCACAGTATAAATAATTCAGAGAAAACAAAAATCAAGTTCAGGTTCATGCAGTGCAGGAGTCTACGTTAAAGGAAAGATTTGTGAAAATGTTGAATAAGATCTCTAATATTGTATCTTTTTATATGTCAAACTTGAAAGATTTGTGAAAATCTTTCATGGACGTGTGGAGCTAGATTCATTATGAAGATGATGGCGGTGGGGCATATAGATTTAATGGACTATGCATGATTGATTGACTTAGATTGATAATTAATTAATTTTTTTAATCGGCAAAGAGGGTATGATGAAAAGTGTTCGGTTTGAAGAGAAAGTTAATTGATAAGTGTTTCCAAAATTTCATAACATCTACTGAATCCCAAAACTCTATGTTCTGCTGTGAGCCGTACAAGTTGAAATAAGAACAGCATCTTGCAAATTTGTGGTCTTGAATTTGGATTTTTGATATCAAAGAAGGAGAGAAAGCCGTTCAAAAAAAAAAAAAAAAAGAGATGTCATACATAGATATACATGAAAACTATAGGTTCTCTTAGTCTTGTTGAAATTACATTGACGTTTAGAGATGTTACCATAAGGCCCAGTCAAGTTTTTGTTTTATTATTGTACGTAGAGGGTTTGAGCAAGATTGTTTTGAGAAGCTTAAAAAATAACTTTAGTAATTAAAAAATGATGTCAAACAAAAATCATATAAAAAAACTATAAAATACTTCTTTCAAAGATGTGCACGATATCTTTCACGGTCCAACCGTAAATGCTACTAACAACTCCTTAAGCCTTTTGGGGTTAATCTTGGATGGATACGTAATTAAACAGATGAAACAACTTTTTCAATGACAAGATCAGAAAGACTTTTCTTCGGGTATTAAAGAGGGTTTGACAAGTAAGAAGTAGTCATTCTTGTTCGCCTATTAGATTTGGGTTGTATTAAAATAAAATATATGTATAAAATTATATAAATTAACCTTATTTTTTCTCATTAAATGATTAAAATTGTTAAAAAAAAATTCTTGCATCTATTTTCACGGTTGAACCATAAATGCCAATAACAACTCCACGAGACTTTTGGGGTTCATCTTGAATGGATTTGTAGTCAAACAAAAAAACGAAATAGTTTTTTGAAGGTCTACATCAAATTTGTAAATGGAGGAGCGAAATTGTACAAATAGGTAAGATAAGTGGGACATGCTACATTAAGCTACATAATAAAATAACTATACAAATAGGTAAGATAAGTGGTAGATGTCGGGAAGGATTAGTTGCATGTCTCATGTTTTGGCCCATTTATAGTCGACAATATATTAATTAACAGCAAGATTTGAAAAGTTAATGGAAGAAGTTCAAAACAGCCAGTCTTGTTTGTGCTGTAGTCTTGTCAAGGCACCACCTGTGAAGATTGAAAAGACAATTGTCACATTTATATGTCAAGCCAGTGCAAAGACTACCACATTCCTCACATAGACAATATAAGTGATTGACCTTCTTGCTCTTGTCACTCACAGTGAGGACATGTTTGTGCATTGTAGACTTCATGCTTGGAAATGTCCCAAGAATGCAAATCAGATGGGCATGGAAGCTGAGATCTTTACGATAGAAAAACCACCGCTTTGGATCTCGCAGTTCTTCACAAATATCACAATAATGTTCATCATCAGAATTATCTTCATCTTTATAACAAAGTGTGAACAGTTGTTTGTACAGCCAATATCTTATGGTATGGGTAGTGTAGCACATTTGAAATCCAGAATAAATTCACAATCAACGCAACGAAGGATTTGTCCATGATAATTACAAGAGCTACACCTATCAAAATATGATTCGGTGGAGAGAATAAGTTGGTGCTCATGACAGTCATGGTTAAAGATGTTAGATATCGAACTGCATTGGACATCAAGGTCGAACTCACATTTGTCACAATTGTAGACGAAGCCATTACAACCACGTAAACAAGCGTCACATTGAAACACACTATCATCAGGTTGGTTTGGGAGGAGAGTGAGGGGGTGTGGATGAAGTGGGTGTGACTTTTTTTCGAGTAATTCAACACAAGATTTGTGAAGAAAGAATTTGCACTGAGCACAACTATAAAACAGAGGGAAGATATGCCACATACACGCATCACATTTTTCGTTACTCTCAAATTGTTTATCAATAAGCTTTAAGTCATGCTCATGACAAACATGGATTTCAAGACAACATAAGTACTAATAGAATCAATGAATTTCACAAATGTTTCAGTTTCACCCCACAGTTCCTTATTTGCAGCACAATGAAGATGGGTAACAAAATCACAAGTTGAGCAACAATAAACCATGTAATCTGTCTCCACACTTTTAACACAGAGTTGGCAAAGTGGACAGTCGGATTTGTGAAGAGGGTTGGTAAGATTGAGAGGGTGGGTGTAACGTACATGTTTGACAATCAATGGGAAGGAAGAACATTCTAGGTGGATGGACCAATAATGGGTAGACAACACATAAGTAATACATGCCTTTGCCTTGTTTCTTACAAGCATTGTAGGTGAAAGAGACAGATCTCCGAATAAGGGTCAATGGGTGTGCATGACTTTCAGCTTCAATGGTGAGCGGTAGAGAAGCACATTTACCCTCAAGGTTAAAATTACAACCATTTAACCAAAACAATTGTAAATGAAGCCTTGTATATTATCTCTATTGCAACCATCGCATTTTCCTTCCCGATTTACATATGGAACACTACTGAGAAGAAGGGGATGTTTTGGGTGCAACGGATGCTGCAACTCGTGGGGTAATTTTGCACATGATTTGTGAAGGATGAACCAAAAGCACTCTTTGCAACTGTAATTAGGACCCGATAGTTGTTTTTGGCAACCATAGCAAGTATTAGAAAATCCATCATGATTTGTTGAAGCTCCATCTCTATCCCTGTCTAATGGTGAAACTTTAAATGATATTTGAGCAGGCAAACTTACCCAAAATATGAACACAGATCCCGATGGGTGTATTTTGAACCAAAAAGATTTGTCCACTTGTTCCTTGCTTGTCGTTTTGACTCTGCAACAAAACGACACAATCATTTTCAAATTACAAGCACTCCCCCAAAGAATAACAACTAAACAGTTCAAGTAAACAGTAACAGCTAAACAGAAAGAAAAGGCTCTATGATTCCGACTTCTAAAGCATATGTTTTTGATCAACATTTATACAAACCAGCTGAGTTTTTGATATAGGAAAACAAAAATAGGAAAGGACACTCATCAAATGATTACATAAGCAGGCATCAATGAATACTCACAGCTAGAAGAAATCTGGATTTTGGCTTCTTCACGGATCAATAATTAGATCAGCAAACTAAAAAACAAGGAAGGTTGGTGGTGGATTCATTATGAAGATGGTGATGGGGTTTCGAGTCTTTATTTTAGCTGAAATGGAATTCTATATATAATTCCTACTGGGTTTTGTACCTCTTGGCAACCGACTATGCATGAGTCCTTATAAAATGGAGTATGCCGCACCACTTTGAAAGTGGAGAAACATATAGGGGCAGCAGCTTTTTCACTTTGTGTCGTACAACAGAGAGAAAAAGAGTCAAAAGACAGTTTGCTCTTTTGTTTAGTTTTCTCCTTTGTGTGTGGGGTGAGATTTGAGAGATTTTCTGTCTACTCTTTTGTGATAGTGAATTTCTTATGAGTGTCTTGTAGATGTAGACTTGTTATTATTTAAATTTTAGTGTCTTGTATGATTCATTTATTTTCTCATTTTTTTTTCTTATTTAGAATCCAGAATTTAGTTCCGTGCACAACATTGTATAAAGTGTAATTAGTTTAAAGCTCTAATGTCTAGTTTAAATATCAAGTGAGTTTATGGTTTAAAAACAAAAAAAAACCAAAGAAGATACATGCAATTTTCACCGTGTGAATCAAAGATTTTTTATATTGAAATTAGTAATTTATTATTTGAAGTTGGGATGTTACATACTCACACATGAGGGGAGATTGCTGAGTATATACTATATATACAAGTGTGATTATAAAATGATTGAGTAAACCATTTCCCTCGAGAGCTGGCTCGGGCGGTCACCGAGGTATTATTTCGGAAATTGTTGTATCACCAACTGAACAACTTCTTTGCTGTGATGTTGATGTGCTCCCCACATTTTTATCACTTTTGGCTGAAAAAGCTGGCTTTTGAGGGGTAGCAATATTTGGTCCAACATCATTTTTGAGCATTGAATAAACTTCCAACATTGTTGGTCTATCCACTGGGTTTTCTTGGACGCATAATAGAGCTACTTGCAAGCATCTCATGAGTTTGCAAGATGATGAGGAATCATCCAATGATGGATCAATCAACTCCATGCCCTTATCTTCTTTCCATAACTCATATGCCTGAAATCATTCAATATTTGTTACCCATCTTTATATTTCAAATTAAAGGCAATTATTTAAATCATAAGAAAGTTTAATGAAGTTACTTACATAATCCAAAAGGCTTAAAGTTTCGTTTGGGCCATAGTAACATGCATTTCTCTTGCCACTTATGATTTGCAGAAGTAGAACTCCAAAACTATAGACATCATACTTCATAGAGTATATACCTCTTCTAACATATTCTGGAGGAACATAGCCATTGCATTTTTCATACATCAAATTAATTAAAAGAGATGTTGAGAATTTAACAAGGGAAATGCATGTGAGAAAGTGAAACCATACAAAAGCTGAGAAGTACTTACTATGTTCCAACAATCCTGTCTGTGTTTGCTTCATGTTCATCCTTTCCAAAAAGCTTAGCCATTCCGAAATCTGAGATCTTTGGATTCATGTCCTTGTCCAGTAAAATGTTGCTAGCTTTGAGATCTCGGTGAATTATTGTAAAATTTGAGTATTCTTGGAGATATAGAAGCCCTTGAGTAACACCCTCAATGATGTGAACACGCTTTGGCCAATCTAAGTTATACCTTCTGGTTGGATCTACACAAAAATAAAACTGTGAGCAGTTAGCAGTCATCAAACATAATGATACAAACCAAAGCAACAAAACGCACTTAATTAGCTAGCAAGACATCATGGCTTTTCAAGACTCTGAAAGCTTAAATTTCTCACCTATATATTGTAACACTCCTGTCCCATATTAGGAAGATGAGAAGAAGCCCACATAGAGTGGGTAGTTTATAAAGATAGTTATGGGTGCTAAGTCCCACATTGCCTAGTTACTAGGTGAAACTGAGCTTTATAATGAATTCTAGGAAAACTTCAAATTGACTAGTCCTTTTGGGGTAATAGCGCAGATGTGGCTAGTGCTTTTCCCTGGGTCGTTACATATATGCTTTTCTCAAGATTGAATAATAATGGCAATACATATCAAGATATCTTACTTTAAATATTTTGTGACAGCCCAAAAAATTAGTCCTACATTGAGAATATGTACTACTCACATAGAATGAGTGGATTATAAAATGTGTTCATGGGTGCTAAGTTCCTTACTAAATAAGATTGAATTTTATAAGTGATTCTAAGGAATTTCAAATGCAAAACTTCAACTAGTCTATTTGAATTAATAACATAGATGTGGGTAGCGCTTTTATTAGTTTGTAACAAATGGTATCAAAATAATTTAGTAACGCCATGTGGCGCTAAGCCACTGTATCGCATGAGCCCTAATGAGGACTTCAGGGATTTGAGTGGGGAAGATTATGGTACCCCTGAAAGTTAGTCCCACGTTGGGAAGATCTATTGCTCACATGGGTGCGGAGTCTTAAATTCATTATTTATTACTTGAAAATGGACTTTATAAATGATTTTAGAAAGCTCCAATTACAACTTCGATTAGTCCTTTTCGAGTACTAGTATAGTTGTGGCTAGCATTTTTCCAGGGTCGTTATATGTTGGCATTTAGACCCATTTAGGCTGATAAGATACAAAGTCAAATGTCACATAAACCCAAATGATTGACTATAATCAGAAGCACAGAACGATTGCATACCAAAGAGGTAATAATCCAAGCTTTTGTTTGGCATCCACTCATAGATCAACATCTTTTCTTCTCTCTCTAAGCAATATCCCACAACTCTAGCTAGATTTATATGTTGAAGTCCTGCGGTAAGGGTAACCTCATTTGTGAACTCTTCATGTCCTTGAGTTGAAGTTTTTGAGAGTCTCTTCACTGCTATTTCCTGTCCTCTTGGTAATTTACCCTGACAACATTGAAACCCACGGTTAGCATTGTCTGCTAAGCCAGAGCTACACAGCTGATATAAAATTCACATTCTTCAAAAGCAAAACTAATTAGTGCCAAGAAAATTAGCACAAGAGCCAAACATTACCTTGTAAACAGGGCCAAAACCCCCCTCTCCAAGCTTGTTTGCACTTGAGAAGTTATTTGTAGCTGCTTTGATACTGGAAAAGCTGAATACTTGCAGATTAGGAACATTGTGGTCAAGATTTTCAGGAGTTGATGGATTGGTTACTGGTCCAGAATCTCTGTTTCCTAAAAGAATCATGCCTGCAGCCAAATAGGAAAATGAAATAAATAAATTATTGATATCTCAATGTTATACTGACAAAAGGAAAATTCTCAAGTGGCAAAGTCTTGCAGTTGTTCTATTACCTTTTGACTTCAGTACTCTTCCTTTTAGGTAACATAACAAGAAGGCTAGAAGGACAATGATCAAAGCTATTGGAAGAAGAATTTTTAACAATAGCCTTCACTTGTTTCCTTGGCCATCTTCTTTCTCTTGAGCTGTCAATGCAGTCCAGAAACTAAATTAAAAATTTCGCATCTAGATCTTGCAAGTTGATACAAAATTTCTCTGTTTTTAGAACTCCTAAACCAAAAACTTACACTCCTCAAGAGGGTCAACCTCCAACTTAGAGCTTGGGTGAAGATAGGCAAGCTTTATGTTAGATTAAGAGTACTAAGCATTCTGCTATGCAAAGATCTCCCATGATTTCTATTTTGCTTAAATGGATTAATCAAGTCATGATGACTAATCTTGTGTTATGTGCATTTGCAAGGCAATTTTTCCCTTCCATTTCTAGATAAGCAGATTCAAATGATGAAGTTCTATAAAAGGGTTTGTAATGTCAATTCATTGACTCCTATGAGGACAAAGTATATAGCCATATAAAGTTCAGATGGTACCTGCTAGAGAAAGAACCCAATTGTCATCATTGATGACCTGAAACACATTGTAACCAAGTAGCTTCTTCTCCTTGACATAAGCAATCTTAGCTCTGATAGCCTCCACATCATCGAAATTAATCCAAGTGGATCCAATAACGCAGTAATTCATAACATAAGTAGAATTGAAAATTATTGTAGCACCATAACTTCGAATGTACCACTTGATGTACTTGTAACTCATGCTCCCATCTTGTGTTACGGCCAGCCCTGATGATGGCGCACCAATAGCATTTTCTTTGGGATTTGAAAGAGCCCAAGCATAGCCATGGTAAGCCAAACCCAAAAGCAACTTGTTTGAGGGAAATCCTTTAGCCAACCACTCTCTTATGCCATAATCAGTATTAACATGGCTTGAAGGATCATATAAAGCTCCATGAGCATGTGTAAAGTTCTCCTTTGAAGGCAGGTGATAGGCATATGCCACAACATGTGCCCAATCCATATTTCTCTGTATGGAATCAATCGGGTAAATCCCAAATTCAAAAGTTGGCAAGTAAAAAAGGGCCATCGTCAAGATCAATTGTGCTTGGCCAGGCTTTCTTGACTCAGAATTTACTTCAGCTCGCCACTCATCCAGCAGAATTCCCATGTTGGTCATGTCTGTGGCCGTGTTAGGCCAAAGCCAGAACAAGTCTATGCCTTGAAATCCATATTTCCTTGCTGTTTTTATTGAAGATTCAATGAAAGACTTTCTGTAAGAAGATCGGCTGAGCATTGAAGACAATACTGATGCGTTGACTTTCTCACCTAAGATGGATTTAGCCGTTGCAGCTTGTCCATTCCATGTAGATAGAAGCGTGACCACTTATGGGTTCTTGCGTTTGACAATGTTTGTGAAGCTGGAGAAGTATTGTTCATCAGCCGAGGGGATGGAAAGCTGGTAGGTGGAGGAGTTGATATCAGCAAAAGCACATATAAGGTGTGTAAACAAGGCAGAATTCAGGTCAGGAATGGGGGATTCACTACCAGCATACCAATAACCAGCTTTGATCCAACTCTGAGCATTAGAGCACTGCAAATTTTGAAAAAGAAACATGAAGGAGAGGAGTATGATATTCTTGGATGCCATGGAAAGAAAGCTAGTTGATATCTCTTTCAGGGTATGATAACATCTACTTAATGTCAAAACTGTAGCAGGGGAGAGCAGCATCTTGGAAATTTGTGGGGACTTGAATTTAGCTGTTTGATATGAAAGGAGGAAAGAAAAGAGACGTCCAACGTTATACATGTATGAAAACTACAGGTTCCCTTAGTCTTGTTGACATGACTTTACTTTGATGTTTAGAAATGTTACCATAAGCGAGGGCCTGAAAACTTTTTGTTTTATTTTTGGAGCAGCTTCGTCCAATGATGTGCATAATATCGTGCATCTACTTTCTTGGTTGAATCATAAATGCATTATGCCATTAACAACTCCACAAGACTTTAGTGGTTAATATTGGATGGGTTTGTAGCCAAACAAATGAAACAGATTTTTCAAATACAACATCACAAAGACTTTTGTTCCGGTATTAAAGAGGTTTTGAGGAGTACTATGAGGGGGTGTAATTCGTGTTTGCGTGTTGGATTTGGTCGTATTGAGGTATGGCTATACAACTATATACGTTAATCATAACCTGACTCGTATAATTAAACAGGTCATGTTGTGAGTATACTTGTGAGTTTTGAGTCCCACATTGAAAAAGTATATGTAAAAAAAAAAAAAAAAAACAAAGTACTTAATATACATAATTTGACTTAAGCTCATTAGCTTAGGCTTTTGGGTTAGAGTGGTGTTCAAATATATATATTAATATACTATTGATAAGAACTTCAAAACCACTTATCTCCCTAACAAGTGAACCATGATTAGCTTATTGGGGCGGATGTTTGGCTTTGATACTAAATGATATAAATTTTGAAAAAACTCACATTAGAAAACTGACTTGCAAGAGGAAGGTGCCCAAGAGCTTATATACGCATCGTTCATATTAGCTTTAACCCATGTGAAACACAATGATCTTAAAGTTAGCGATATCCTTCTGCACAACGCCTCCAACTCCTCCCCCATCCTCTTCATCTTCTGCTCCCGATTGTCTACTCACGATTCTCCTCAGCCGGAAGCCGGTAGGATGTACACCACCCTAAAGAGAGGACTCAAATGAGTTCCATGTTTAAATGACACTAATTGGTTTTTTTCTTTTTATTTATTATTATTTTTTTTAAAATAAAAAAAACTAATGCAGAATAGGATCCTCTCCATTTCATTATCTATATTTTGTTTTGTTGTAACATTAATGATATACATAGTAATAAGTAATATTTTAAAATAACACTTAAAAAAATGTTATTTTAAAATATTAAACCACATGGCAACAAATTTACTATAAGACAACATATATATTATTAAACCTGTTACGACTGTCTGGATGATATGAGTAGATTATAAGTCCATATAATTAATCATAATGCATATTTGTCATCCTCAATAGCTATCTTAAAATTACTTGAATTTTAATTAATAAACAATAATTTTATATAGATATATTTGTTCTTCATGATAAAAAGTTTTTTGTTTTTGTTTTTGTTTTTGATGAAAAATCAAAGATAGATAATAAAATGTTATTCTATAAGAATGCATCTTTTGGACTTATTTTCACATGCCCTGCTTTCAAGAAAACACTAGACTATAAAGCAACGTGAACTTTTTTCATTATAATTTAATTTTAAAATTCAAAATATAACAATCAAATTAACACCAAACAGCATCTCCTTTTTTTCTTTTTTCTTTTTTTTATTTTTCTTTCTCCTATGTTACTAAATGACTTGTTATTTAGAGGCCTTACTTAAGTTTTCAATACACTGCAACTTGTAGAGCCCATAAAAATTACTTCTCGATCATGAAGTACTTGTATTTCAATGAATCTTGTTTACTGATTAAAAATATTTTGTTTTACTTGAAATGACCCATCACAATTTTACACAGATCTTTCTTATATTACAGTAAGTAAATTTAAGAAATAACACTACTAAACAGAGAATGTAGCACTTCCGGAGCATTTATCTATATATATCCCTTCAGGAACCCAATTTCCAAATGAATTTTCTGCTTCAAACAACTAGCACTACTTCAGCAACACTATTGTAAAGCATTTAACTACATTAAAAGCAACCCAATAATTACCTTCAAAACATTTCAATACAAATGCTCGTGCATAGCTTCTATTGGAGTAAATAGCATTTTTCAATGCAGACACTTCCTCTTGAGCATAATATACAATGTTATTGTCCCCAAGGGGTAATTCAATCGGCTATGAACCACGCCTCATGAAGCGGAGGTCACTAGTTCGAATCCTCCCTTCCCCTTCCCTTGTGTGGACATGTCAAAAAAAAATAATAATAATATACAATGTTATTCATCTCATTTTTCAAACTCTCTCTCTTCTTCCTCCTCGTCTTCCTCTTCCTCTTCTTCTTTTTCCACTTCGACGAAGATCTTTGTCTTCCTCTTTGTCTTCATCTTTGTCTCCCTCTCCCTCTTCTCCCTCTCCCTCTTCTTCCTTTAGAACATATAGCCACCATCTTAGTGCTTTAATCTTGTGAAAGCACCACCTGTGAAGACTCAAATCACGAGAGACACATGTATAAGTCAAGCCATTGCAAAGACTACCACATTCATCACATAGACGATGGCCGCTCTCGCACTTGTCATCCAAAATGAGGCGATGTTCTTGCATGTCAGATTGACAAGTCCTCCTACATTTGATATATGAAGATTTCCCAAGAATGCAGTTGGGATGAGCAAAAAAAGTGAGATCTTTACAATAGTAAAACCAGTGCTTTGGATCTCGTTTTTCTTCACAAATATCACAATAATATTCATTATCAAAATCATCTTCATCTTTATAACAAAGGGTAAATAGTTGTTCGTACGGTCCGTATCTTATGATATGTGGTAGTGTAGCACATTTGAAATCTAGAGAAAATTCACAATTAGCACAACGAAAGAAGGTTGTTCCTAGCAAGTCACAAGAGCTGCACTTATCAAAATATGATGCGCTAGAAAGAATAAGTCGGTGCTCATGACCGTCATGGTTAAACATGTCAGGCATCAAACTACATTGGACATCAAGATCGAAATCACATTTGTCACAATGGTAGGTCAAACCATTACAAGTGCGACCACAAGCATTACACACCAATTTCCTATTAGCATCAAGTGGGGGGGGGTTGATCGAGAATGAGGGGATGTTGATGAAGTGGGTGTGACTTTTTTTGGGTAATTCAACACAAGATTTGTGTAGAAAGAATTTGCATTCAGCACAACTATAAAACGGAGTGGAGATAGGCCACATACACGCATCACATTTTTCTCTATCCTCAAATTGCTCATCGATAAGCTTCAAGTCATGCTCATGACAAAAATGTTTAATTTCGACGGGTTCTCCCAGTATGGATTTCAAGACAACATAAGTACTAAAGGAATCAGCGGATTCATCATGGCATTCTGGCACATATGTTTCACCCCACAGTTTGTCATTTGCAGCACAATGAAGATGGGTAACAAAATCACAAGTTGAGCAATAATAGACCATGTAGTCTGTGTCCACACTTTTAACACAGAGTTGGCAAAGTGGATGGTCGGATTTGTGAAGAGGGTTGGTCATGAGGTTGAGAGGGTGGTGGTGACGGATATGCTTGACAGTCAATGGGAAGGAAGCACATTCTAGGTGGACCAAGAATGGACAGACAGCACATGAGTAAAACATGCCTTTGCCTTGTTTCCCACAAGCATCGCAAGTGAAAGAGACAGATCTCTGCATGAGGGTCAATGGGTGGGCATGACTTTTAGGTTCGATGGTGAGCGGCAGAGAAGCACATTTTGTATCAAGGTTAAATTTACAGTCAAAACAACTGTAAATGAAGCTGTAGGCGTCTAGATGATCTGTATTGCAACCCTCGCATTTGCCTCCTTGATTCGCCTTGATGAGAAGAAGGGGATGTTTGGGGTGCAACGGGTGCCGCAACTCGTGGGGTAGTTGTGCACATGATTTATGAAGGAGGAACCAAAAGCACTCTTTGCAACTGTAATTAGGACCCGATACTTGTTTCTGGCAAACATTGTAATTTTTATAATAACCATAATAATCCTCATCTACATCTTCGTTGAAGATCAACGGATGTCCGTGGATGAAATGTTGAAGCTCCATCTCCCTCTCTAATGGTGAAACTTTTAAATGATTGAGCTGGCTAACTTACCCGAAATATGAACACAAATCAGCTTCTTCCAAAGAGATAGATCCACTTACTCTCACAGAACACAGCCTTCAACCATACCCTGCAACACAATGAGACAATCATCTTCAAATTACAAGTACCATGATCACCAAAACAAACAATATAAATAGAAAGGGACCAGCAACGACCTTCCAGTTTAGTGAACGAAATAAGCTCACAAATGCATATCACAGTTCAAGTAAACAATAATAGCAAAACAGGACCCAAAGGCTCCCTGATTCCGACTCCATAAACATATATATAGCCTCGTTTGTTAATACTCTTTTAGGACCGATTTTTGCTTTTTAGCTTAAAAAAAAAAACAAGCAAAATATTAACAAATAATTCAACATATAAAGTAATCACAAAAACATTAAAACAAAAAATACCTTTTAAAAAGCAGTAGCAGATATGTTTTCAGAGTACAAACCAGCCCAACTATTTGATGTAGGAAAACCAAAAAGGAAAAGATACTCAAATGATCACATAAGCAGGCACCAATTGATACTCACAGCTTGAAAAAATATGGAATTTGGCTTCGGATAAACGTTAAGATCGGCTTAAAACTTATCTGCTACTTCTGCATTGCGATGGAAAGGCTTGGAAAGAGTTGAAAGATGATCAATAATCAGAGGATAAGAAAAGGCAAGGATGGTTGGCGGTGGGACATTGTTGAGCTGGATTTACTATGAAGGTGGAGATGGGTGACGCAGCCGAAGACTTGGTAACAAAAGTTTAAGAGCTTCTTCATCTCTTAAACAAGAAAAGAAAACACAATCCTCAGATTGCAGCACAACCCGCAGGTTGAAAGATAATTCTCCTCAGAGAAAATTGAGAAAAATCTCAAATTTGATTGATTTCAAAATATCATGGTCGAAGTTGTTGTAACGAACGTTTACAAGCTTCCTGTGTATAGGAAAAGAAATAAATAAAATAATCTATCATATTCTATCCCAAGCAATTGATAAGCCTAACTCCCAAACTCCCTTATGGCTTTTGACAAGGATCCGGCCTGTATCAAATCTGTCGTGTTAATTAAGAAGCTTGTATTATATATCTACATTAATAAGGCCAACTATCAAATATGCTGTGTTTAAATTAAGGCAATTATCTTAGTCGGATGTGATGTGTTATTTGTAGTATAAATACTTGTTTTTACAATATAAATACTTGTTTTTACAATATTCCAAACCATGCCACATTGCCATTCCTCAAACTGATCGACTTAACACAAGGTGGAGGGCTCCTACCAACCTCATGGACACTAGTCCAAACACGTGTACGGGTGTTCCTCAACCGCCTCTTCAAAGATGTTTACAGGTGGACGTGTGAGTTCATAGCTCAAGAAATATAAATATCTTGACCTTAGTCGCGTGTGAAGTGAGCCCCATTTTCATTTAAAAATTCATTTTTGTATGCTTTTAAAGCAGCAATAACAACGCATGATTTTCAAAAATGTTTGTCTATAAAATGTTATAGCCGTTTTGTTTTAGAGAGGTGTTATATACATATATACTAGTAAAATCAAACTTAATTTTCCTTTGCATTTTCTTCTCTACATATATAATTAACTTCATACTCTATAATATAAAAAGAGTAAAACAATTTATATAATGTTTGGTGTAAAACACAATTTAATAACAACACATACTTATCATATAGCTTAAGCATATACAACATAAACATTTATTTATAACATTCTTTACATATTTTGTTAGGCATATTTCACCCGCCTAATCACCAATTCGGTAATATTTGTTCACCCTTTTTTAGCATTGGGGTGCTAATTAACTGTTAAATAGTATACAATTTTATCGGTGAATATGTGAGTCCACTATTCAGCAAGTCTAAAACATCATGAGCATACGTGTATTGAAAGAGCCTCATCTTAATGCGGCGGGAGTATAATATATCTCTTAACAAAAATTTAATATTTACACAACCACCAAATTATAATAGACATTTATCAGGAGTAATGCTAAATGTTTCACTTATGTCTCTTTTGTGTTCTCCCAAAATCATCATTGAATTTGTTATAGATTATTATTAGATTTTGATTTCATGGTAATTTTAAAAATCATATCAATTTTGAAAGCACACAAAAGAAATTTGTAGCATTACTCATTTATCAGTTCGATCTTGCCAAAAAAAAAAATATATATATATATATATAAAACATGATAAATGTATTTGCTAAACTAGAGTCATATGTACACCTTTTTTAAAAGATCCTATGTGGTTTGGTTATGATGTATTAAATGTATTTATAGTTTATTAAGGACTTTGGAGTACTAGGTTTAAATGTCTTTACAATTTAATTATGTGGATCAAGAATTGTTAGATGGTGATTTAATGATTTATCAAACATAATAAAGAATATAGATGTCCTAGTTAATCTGTGAGAATTTTTAAAGATAGATACTCATGAAAGTTTTAATAAAAAGGAAATTATGCTTTAGTGTGCCCGCTGTGGAATCTGGAATGTGGATTTAGTTTCCTCCTCTTCATCTGTTTTCCTTGAAAAAGCTGGCTTTTTTGGAATTGTTAGAGTAGCAGTTTCATTTTTTAGCATTAATGAAACTTCTAACATAGATGGCCTGTCATTAGCGTTTTCCTGAAAGCATAAAAGAGCTATTTGTATGCATGTAATTAATTTCTACGATGAAGGTGTGTTATCCAGAGTAGAATCCATAAATTCCATTTCTTTGCCTTCGTTCCACAGCTCATATGTATGAAGTTATAGAATATTAAGCATTAAATACTTAGCAAAAGAAAACAATTAAGTGTAACATTTTGATACACAGTTGTCTTAATTAGGAATGTTTACTTACATATTCTAGGATGTTTAGACTCTCATCCAAACCATAATAACAAGTAGTCTTCTTGCCACTAATCATTTGTAGAAGTAGAACTCCAAAGCTATAAACATCAGATTTGATGAAGTACATACCTTTTCTAACATACTCCGAAGGAATATAACTGCTGCATTCGATTTTTTAACATCAAAATTAATTATTTAACTAACAAGAAAGCATAGGTTATAAAGCTTTTTAGGCAAAGTACTTACTATGTTCCAACAACCCGATCTGTGTTTGCTTCACGATCATTTTTCCTGAAAATTCTAGCCATACCAGAGTCTGAGATCTTGGGTTTCATCTCGTCATCTATTAAAATGTTCCTAGCTTTCAAGTCTCGGTGAATAATTGTCATTCTTAAGTATTCTTGGAGATATAGAAGTCCCTAGGTAACCCCTTCAATGATGTCAACGCGTTTTCTCCAATCCAATAGAAACTGTCTCATTGGGTCTATGTCAAATTACATAGTGAAAATTAAGTGTGGGGCTAATAAAGAAATAAGATGCGAAAAAAATGCCCAAATATTTAAAAAGACACGTTGTGCCAGTATCCCTATAAGCTTGAACTGAGATAACCTTGGCTGTTTTTAAGCTTAAAGGGTGTTTGGCACAAGTGTCAACATCAGGAATTATTGGCATGCAGCTTTCTATGCAAAAGATGCAATAGCATATTGCATTTAACATTATTCTCTCATTCACTGTAATTGAATTGCAGGAAAGATATATATCAGACCAAAGAGGTAGAAGTCCAAGCTTTTGTTTGGCATGTACTCGTAGATCAGCATTTTTTCATCCCTCTCAATGCAATATCCCAAAGGTCGCACAAGATTTACATGTTGCAGTTTTGCAGTAAGTATAACCTCATTCTGAAACTCCTCAAACCCTTGTGTAAATGTTTTTGAAAGCTTTTTCACTGCTATTTCTTGTCCATTTGGTAATACACCCATGATTAATTGGTATCCTTCCATCATTAAGATACGGCAAGACATTTTCTACTCCTCCTACCAAAATGTAGCGTGGGAGTGGTTTGTAGATAGAGTTATGTTTCAATTCTTCCAATTTATTTAGTCTAAAACTTGAAGCATTTGTAACGATGATGGGGGCAATCCCACATGTATATGTAGTCTACTAGAAGTTTACCTTGTAAACGGGACCATAACCTCCCTCTCCAAGTTTATTTTCAATTGAAAGTCTACCTGTAGCTGCCTCAATCTCAGCTAAATTAAAGACTTGCAGATTAGGAACATTGCCATTAAAATCTCCTGCAGCTGCCATATGGTTAATTTTGGACTCCGATTCTTTAGATGTAACAACCATTCGTATATTAACAGGAAAAAAAAAACACAAAAACACAAAAAAGAAGAGTAGATGCCCAAAAGTGTCAGATTCTCAATCATGGTGGTTAATAGTAAATAATCCTAACTTCCAATTATAGATGGTGAGAGTAAATGCCGTAGAAAGACTTTACCTTTTAATTTGAACATTCTCCTTCGTAAGCAACAAATGACAAGCCCCAGTAGGAGAACAACGGTAGCAGTTGTAGTCAAAACGATCACTAATAATCGCCCCTTGTGTTGTCCATTAATATTATTTCCTTCCCCTTTAGCTGATAAAGCATCTCATGATCATGATGGAATATATGAGAGACTAATATGTCAGAAAATATCTTAAAACAATGTCACTGTCAAGCTTCTAATACTTTCGATTGCTGAAATAATTGGATGTTTGTATAGTTTAGTTTAATTATTAAAGCATGCCAGATAATCTTCTATACATGTACATATCAATGGCATATATGTAATGTCTTATCTCTGTCAAAGACAACCCAATTAAAAGTCAGTTTCCTAAGGCCAGCCAACTCTAGAAAAACATAAGTGCACATATAGTGAACTTTGCAAACAAAAGTTAAATTTGAAAATAAAAATCTAGATTTTCAAATTTGGAGAGCCATTTTTAAAAGAAACCAAACATCGAACTCTATAGGTTTTTCTCTACTTTAGTTAAATATTTTTTTTTAATTCTTTCTTTATTTTTGGTAGAAGGGAGAAATAATGAAAATGAATATATAAGCGTAAAAAATTAAATAGCTTTCACTTTTTTACTTTCTGGCTCTTGATATTTACAGAGCTTGTCTAAGAGTATTCTCATTAAACTCTCAATTCTTTAGTTAAAATTTCGTTAACAAACTCAAAATTTTAAGTTTAACTTAGACATATATGAAGCGGAAAGGGCATTGACATCTTGACGTATTTGAATTCTTTACATATGTGGGCAGTTAGATTAATATTCTTTTTTTTTTTTTTTTAACCAACCAGCATTCATTAAAGATAAAAGAGGTTACATGACAGACAAGAAGCTAAAATAAGCTTAGACATGAAGCTAAAACCAAACTTAGATAGAATAACTCAATTCAGACCACTAGCACCTCTAAATAGGTGAAAATGGAGGTAACTTACGGATGCAGCTGATGAAAGCTGAAGTGCAATATGATAGGTACAACCATCGGGAGTACGAATACCCTTATCAAACATCTAATCATGCTTCCTAAGAAAGTATATTATTTTAACAAATAATATCAAATAAGTCTGCTGCATCGATCTCTTACCTGCTGCTAGAGAAAGTTCCGAATTGTCATCATAAGGGAGTTGCCACGCAACCTAACCAAGTAGTTTCTTCTGCTTGGCATAAGAAACCTTATTTTGGACAACCACAGCATCATCAAAGCAGATCCAGACTGATCGATCCAACTGTGCAGGATTTCACAACATATGTAGGCTTGTATATTACGACACCCCCATTTCTCTGAATGTAAGTCTTGATATCCTTATATATAGCCCATCGATGAAAGGACTGTGGTTTGCACTTGAGCCCCCAATAGCAAGGAGGGTGGTGATTGATGGGTCTTTTGTTTAACGGTGTTGGTGAAGGTGAAGTATGGCTGAGCAGAGAATGGGATAGAGAACTCGGAGGACGAAGGATTTACATCAGCAAAAGCGCAAATAAGGTGAGTGAAGAGGGCTGAGTTTATGTCTGAAATGGGTAACAAATAACCGCTACCGTAGTACCAGTAACCTGCTCTGATCCAAGTTTGTGCAGCTGAAGGCTTCACGTACTGTAAAGAAAGAAAGACATGGAAAAGAAGAATGACGATGATTTTGGACATCATGGGAGCAAAGCTATATATACTTCAGTTCTGAAGAAAGTAAAAAGCTTGCCTTGAAAGTGGTGGAGAGGAGGGGGGTTAATCAGGTGACGTATTGATGTCATCTTTCTGAGGGCCTTTTTCATTGACAAAGTCTGAAAAATATACGTGAGATTCCAATCAATTAATACGAAATTTAAAATTACCGACAACAAATATCATCATTAAAAATATATGAAAGCATAAAACAATCAACACAAAAGGATTTTTGTGACAAAGTTGAAACTTTTTTTAAGAACTCTTTAAGAGTAAACTCACTTTGGAGTAGTCAACTCAAAAAATCAATCCATTATAGAACAAATAGAATTAAAAAAAGTTCTTACTTACAAAACCTTTAAAATTGACACTAGACAAGTTTAAAAATTTCTCTACTTGATTTTCTTTTTATTGGAATTCCGATAGGCTGTAGGCTTTTTGTAAGATCTAGGTTTAATTATGTGGTTTTCAAAACCTCACTCGAAAAAAGGAATACCATGACGGCTCTAAACAACATGAATTCTCTCCCAACACAAGGTTCTATGACTTAAAAGAGCTCCCATAAAATCTTTCGCTTGGACTTGAAATAGAATGGCACTTGGAATGGACCACTCTGCCAACCTCCATTCTTCATCCGTCCGAACTGGACTTAGAACGACACTTGAATTAGCATGGTACTTGGAACTGACCATTGTGCTAAGCTTCAAACTTCATTCATCCAAACTGAGTTTGGAATGAGACTTAGGACGGAGCATTCTCGAAATCTTCAATGTACTTCTTCAACTGTCCCATCCGAACTGCTAAAATATTGGTCCGTACTGGATAACAAAACATGACCTTTTACATTTACTAATCTAATTAAGTACAATTTGTCTAATGAAGCTTGAATTACATCAAAGTATCCCAAACAATAAATTTTCTGCGATTTGATTTAAACTTACATTTTTATTTATGAAATCGTAATGCCAAACGCACCCTTAGTTAATTTTGTGCTTCGCAAGCATATAGACAAAAATGGATAGGCTAGCTTTGTGCGCGTGAAGATTACGAGTTTTGCTTACTCAAAATTATTGATGATTATTTGTGTATCATTTATGATAGATTTTAAAATTTCAATCTATAAAACAAAATCTGGATAATGAAATATATCATCTCTACTTTAAAATTTAAAATTTTACATGTCAAGTAATTTAAAATTCTAAGTAATGTAGCATAATGTACGCCATTAGATACATCAAAATAAAATATGGTCTATGAAATAGTGTTATGGATGGAGTTAAGATGGGGTTAGAATTTGATGCAGGAGGAATTTTAGAAAATTGTTATTTTAATTATGCATGTGTGTTTTAGTTTTCCTTTTTCAATAAGGATTGGGTTTTTCCTTTTCTATTAGGATTTGTTTTCCTTTTCCTATTAGGATTTGTTTTCCTTTTCCAATTAGGTTTGCTTTTCCTTTTCCTTGTTAGTTTAGGAGGTGCCTAGCCTATATAAAGGCATCTAGTCTTTGTTGTTTTTCAATCCAGTTTATACTATCAATTAAATTTAAGTCTTTCAGAGTTATTTCTCTGTTTGCTTATTTGGGGCACTTAGGGATTTTCTCTTCCCTACTTGTTATTTTCTCTCTTCCTGAATTCCCTTTTCTATCTTCAAATCTTAGTTTCTGCTGCTTTTATACGCTGTCAGAACAATCCTAGTTCTGCCCGGCGTCAGTTGGTATCAGAGCTTAGCGTCTTCTTGGGATGAATTTTTTTCATTAGTTTTTCATGACTAGTGGTCGTGGTCGACATGGACAGGTTCCGAGGGAGGAAGTCCCTTACCATGAGCGCAGTATACAAGACGTGATGATTGAAGATTTGCAGAGGCAGGTTGCGGAGTTAACCCAACGTCTAGCGGCGCAAAACTTGGAGATGTATTGCGATATTGATGGTCGCAATTCAAAATCTAATTTCGAGAACCCGTATCACAAGCCCGTTCTATTTCGGGAACAGCGTGTTCGGGATGAACGACATGGAGACTTAGACTTTGGAATTAAGTTTGTTGATGAAGAGTTTCAATATGAGGAAGATGTTGAAGATCCTTCTCAATGTTTCATGGATTGGAATTCTCCACCAACTTATGATACATATGTCGACGATGAAGATCTTATTGAGGTGGAGGAAAATTTTATTTTCAATGAGGAAGAAATAGTTGATCCTTTTTGGGAGATTTATATGCCGCACGAATGGGAGAAGATAAATGAATACCGTGTGAAGATTGAATTATCTCAATATGATATGAAGAATTTTCAAACTACCATTCGCAGTCATGTTGTGATGGGTTGTAAATTGTTTCTCTTCCGGTATCAAGTTGCATTGATGTTGAGAAGTACAGGATGGAAGGGATTAATTGGACATCCAAAAGATAGAGGAAAAGATGATTTGAACTCGAGGGCGAGTTCTTTCCAACCTGGAGAGACTGATGCAGGAGGAATTTTAGAAAATTGTTATTTTAATTATGCATGTGTGTTTTAGTTTTCCTTTTTCAATAAGGATTGGGTTTTTCCTTTTCTATTATGATTTGTTTTCCTTTTCCTATTAGGTTTTGTTTTCCTTTTCCAATTAGGTTTGCTTTTCCTTTTCCTTGTTAGTTTAGGAGGTGCCTAGCCTATATAAAGGCATCTAGTCTTTGTTGTTTTTCAATCCAGTTTATACTATCAATTAAATTTAAGTCTTTCAGAGTTATTTCTCTGTTTGCTTATTTGGGGCACTTAGGGATTTTCTCTCTTCCTGAATTCCCTTTTTTATCTTCAAATCTTAGTTTCTGCTGCTTTTATACGCTGTCAGAACAATCCTAGTTCTGCCCGGCGTCAGAATTTAACCCTAAATCCTAACGGTATGGGTAACACATAAACTTTTAAGTACCGATAACAACCCAACACTACAACTTTTTAAAGATATGAGTGTGATTACAAAAGTGATGAAAGATTATGGGGTAATTAATGAAGTTCTCCCTTTTATTTAATCAAGGAATAATAGTTATCAATTAGTAGTAAGATTAGTTTTATTTTAAAATTAATTATGTTTATATATCATGAATTGGGTATTTTCTATCTTATCTTATTGTAGCTGTCTATTTAAAGACATGAGAAAGTTAATAAATTTATAGATGAGTAATTTTTTCTATTAATAATAAAACAATCTCCCAATTCGTAGCCGGATAATTAGGAAATGAGAACATTTCATGATATTATTGGGTTCGCATACATTTTCGAGTAATACTATAAGTCTTCCTAGAATCCTTCTAGAGTCATCCAAGATGTGATGTGGCTTTTAAAATCACCAATAGATTAAAAGTTAATAAATCACATCTCAAATTCAATCATGATTTTAAAAGCTATATCGCATTTGGGATGACTCTAGGAGGATTCTAAAAAGACTTATAACATTACTCTACATTTTCAGTTAGTGAGGGTGGCTCCAATGGGGCTTGGTGCCAACAAGAGAGATGGTGTTTGATGCAGTGTGGATGTGATGAATTGCAAAAACGAACAACACTAGCTTATTCTCTTCTCAAAACCAAGAGAAGATCAAAGATTTGAAGTGAATAAATTCATAATGAAATTTAAAAAGAAATAAATTATGGAATAATTTACGTGGTTCGGTATATGACCTACGTCTACAGATAAAGCCCAAAAAGGTACATTAGGCTCTTTATTGAATGATATGTTTACAATACAGATTATCTCTATTTATAGAGATGTGGAAAGAATACAAAATGATATGAGTGATAAAATCAAATCAGTATTAAATATTTCTGATTTGATTTTATCAATTACAATCAATAGAAAGATATTCTCATAATCAAAGTGGAAGATGCTGAAACCTTGAGTTTGATTTTTTCGACTGTAGTGGCTAGAGGGGACCGTGATATGAGATGCACCTTTAATAAAATTAGGCCAACTATAGGCCAAAATGAAAATTCAATTATGGGTTGAAATGAGTCTGGGTTTTAAACAATACCACAAGGCCGAAAGAGAAATGGGCCAAAAATGAAAGTGGGCTTGGGTTTTAAACAATACCACAAAGGCCAAACAAAAAGAGAGCCAACTTTGGGCTAAAGTGAGAGCCAACTTTAGGCTGAAATGGCCTGGGTTTTAAACAATGTCACATAGCAGAGCAAAAATAGGCCAATTATGGACCAAATGATGGGCAACTTGGCCTCTGATGATTTTTTTTTTTTCCTCTCTTCTCATCGTTTTGGTGTCTAATCTTCATATATATCAGAGAAAAAATCGTTCTATGAGTGTATATATTTCCTTTTTTTTATTCTTGTTTCTTTTACCCTAAGTCTTCTAGCACGAGGAAAAACAGATTATAAAAAAATCACTTCTAGATAATTTCTTATTAAGAACTGATGAAAATTACATAGAACTAATGGCCTTGTCCATCCTTATTTTATTTTTAATTTTTCTAATTAAAAGGCGGGAAGGGGAAACTAGTGTAATTTCCTCCCTTTGGCATAATCATTGGGGTTCTCACCCACTGTGAAATGTTTGGTTTGAGCCATACCTACTGCCTGGGAAGGCGAGTCCGTCACCACAGCCCCACCAAAGTGCAAGTTGGTAAAACTTCTTCTTAATAGCATCTGGTTCGCGGACTACTACCGCAAGCGGATTCGAACCCGTGACTACTAGGAAGAAAGGAGGGAGGGAATTGAACATTATCCCCTGTTGCTTTATCAACTCAACTACCACCTTGGTGGTCATCCTTAATTATTTAGTAAATAGAGTGATAGAACTACTAAAACACACAATTAAGATTGTTTTTTCGTGATCTTGTCCAGGCGTGACTTTTAACTATTTCAGATGACTAGTCCCAGCCATAAGTCTCCTTGTCCAAACTTGTTCCAAACGAGCAAGCAACTGAACGAATGTCTCGAATTTCCTGATCAAGACTTGTTCTGAACGAGCTACCGAACAAGTTTCTTGAATCATTATGTTAAACGACTTGTCCAAACCTGAACCAACCCCATTCCGAACAAAGCTCACAAGACCCCTTTCTATTGTCCTCCCAATAAACTCATCTAGACAGGTTTTAGACCTCATCCGGACACCAATGTTACGATAATAGATACTTCAAGGAAATATATTATCTCACAAAGTTATCTAGTTATCTTCATTATATGGGTATTTTAGCAAGTATCTTTTAGTTGTTTGTTTTTTAGTAGTAGTAATAGTAAATACGGAGTGCATCTTTGCATCTCCATAAGACGTCTACAAGTAGTTATCTATTTATTTACTTTAGAGTTGATATTACACTAGTCATATGTGTTAGAGTTAATGTTGCCTTGCAGTACGGTGCACTTGTTTGAATAGGAGTTTATCTCCAATTATTGTAGAAGTTTTACTCAAAGTTCAAATCGTATATTTTCTATTTAAAGGGTGATCAATTAATAAAGAGTAGAAAATTAATCAATTTCTTCAGAATTCAAAATATACATCTAGATTTCCTTAGAATCTAACATACGTCCTCCCCTGTTTTCTTCAAATAGACTGCTTACCACATTCTTTTGTTTTCATAAATTTTAGAAGATTTTGCTTTTCTGATCTTTAAATTGTTTTAGACCTTTTTTTGAATAAGCTTATGAACTGATGGGTTGTTTTCACTTGACATCGATTTGATGCGTTGTGATCACTTTCTGAACTTGCACCTTGAGTGTGCTAGGGGCCTGAGATTCCTCACAAGAGAAGACTTCCTTTGCCCCTATTCCCATTAGAAGGACAAGACTGATGTGCATATACCCCGACAAATTCATGTGCAACATTCTCCTTATCAACCAAAAATGTCACAACTCACAAGGGTTTGTTTTAGAGTGGATTTTTTTTTTTTTTTTTCTTGGTTGTAATGTAATATAAAGTTGAAAGTAGTTTTCATATTTTGTATTTTAAATTTTTTATTAATATTTTTATTTTTATTTTAAAAGAAATACAAAAACCTACCAAACGAGCTTATGACACAGTACTTGTCACAAAGTTCAATTTTTTTCTTGAGTGGGAAAACAATTAATTTACCATTTCTCCTCGTAACTTTTTTTTTTTTTTCTAAGAAATAACATTTTTCTTTTTTGTTGTCATATCATTGGTCCCACTATCATCCTTGCTTTTCTTTTGCTCTGATTACTGATCCTCGAAAGTGTTAGACACTTATAAAATTAAAAGGATCATCTCCATTTCAAAGAGGAATCAGTTAGGCAAAATTAGAAAGTAAAATGATCTTAAAAAAATAAAAAAAAATCATTTTGTCCTCCTATATTGTACTAACCGGTTCCTCCATTTCAACACTTATCAATTCTTAAAAGTCTTTTTCATCTTGCGTGAAAAAAAAGAAGAGTATTTTCCAAGCAGCTTGACTAATGCTTAGGTTTTTGTACAATGAATGTGCGCGGTAGTCTTAATTTGCTATTGCTCGACTTATGAATGTGACAAATTTAAGTCTTCACATGAGGTGGTTTCACATGCAAGACTTGCCCGGGCGTGACTAGCTAACAAGGCTGCATGGCTAAACGACATTGACAGTTTTATATATAAACCATCTGGGCCGGAGGAAATTTCTGTTCTATGTGCAAATAAGTCTAAAAGATGCGTTTTTTTTTTTTTTTTTTTTTTAATTATTATTTTAACAAGTTGAAATCACTACAAGAAATTAGGTCTTTAGGGGCGACTTTGAGTCGCCCCTAAAGGTCCTAAAGTGGACGCTGTTGCCAACAGCGTCGACTTTTCGACCCTAAAGGTGTCGACGCTAATAGTCCGACCCTAATGATCAAATGTCTGATTATCAGGGTCCACTTAAAAGTCGACCCTAATGATCACTTTTAGCGTCCACTTTATCGACCCTAAAAGTCACAATGTTTTGACCCTAAAGATGATGTACACGGAAGCGAAAGTCGACCCTAATAGGCAAGCATTAGGGTCCACTTTTAGTTAACCATTAGGGTCCACTTTGTCGACCCTAATGGTCCTTAAAAAAAAAAAATAATAATAACTATCAGCGTCCAAACTAAAGTGGACGCTGATAGTTAACCATTAGCGTCCACAAAGTGGACCCTAATGGTCCTCAAAATTTTTTTTTAAAAAAATAAAAAATAAAAAAAAATTAACTATCAGCGTCCAAACCAAAGTGGACGCTGATAGTTAACCATTAGCGTCCACAAAGTAGACCCTAATGGTCCTCAAAAATTAAAAAAATAAATAAAAAAATAAAAAATAAAAAATTACCTATTAGCGTCCAAACCAAAGTGGACGCTAATAGTTAACCATTAGCGTCCACAAAGTGGACCCTAATGGTCCTAAAAAATTTTAAAAAAAATAATCTGCGATCAATCGCACTTGGAGTGCGATCGATCGCAGTACCAGTAGGTTTTCGACATTTTGCGATCGATCACAGTTGGAGTGCGATCGATCGCAGTACCAGAAGGTTTTCGACATTTTGCGATCGATCGCAGTTGGAGTGCGATCGATCGCAAAATATAAAAAACCTACTTGAAAACCCTCTGGTACTGCGATCGATCGCACTTGGAGTGCGATCGATCGCAGAACCAGGGAACACTGGTATGAGTAACATACATCGGCTAACTCCTAACCACAATACTTCTAACATATATCAATAACAGTCCCACTAATACATGTTAATTATGAGCAAAAGGAGAGGAGCAACATAGCTAGTTGTGTATGTCAAAAGCAAGCTGCCTCCTATAACTGGATCCTGTTATTTATTGAATGTGTCCTAAACAATTTGTCTATTAATCATGACAAGAGTAAAAATATTGTACTCTGTTTTGAGTGAAACTAAAGATAAATGTGGCTAAAAAAATTCAAAACATCAATGTACATATAGTCCGTTTAAAGCTTTCTTTCTTTCTTTTTTTTCCTTTTGACATGCTTGTTCACATGAAAGCCTCCTCTTTTATTGAACTCTTTGAATTGATTGAGAAATTGTTAAGGTTGGTTGTCTGAAATAGTAAGATTTATCTTCCACAGATTAAGCAACCAAGGAATAACTAACTAGAACAATCGGTTGATGAAATATCTGCAAGGGCATCATGAAAACAAAACTCCAACCAACAATATTATCAAATGTTTGAATGAGCATATTAAATGGATTGCAGGATGGCTTAGATATGTGATCTTGAAGGGTCATGGCACATAGCTCTTGTGTTAGATAGAAGTACTATATATCCTCATAAGGTAAAGAAAGGTAATGTTCTCAGCTTCTCGCCTCCACCTAGTTTTATTACTTTCACTTCTCCCTTAAGAGCCATGGTCAACTCCACAAATCTCTTAGTGATGCTATCTAAATGTGTCAGCCTCCCATTCTCAGCCAACAAAGCTACAAGAAATTACAGAGGATTGCATACATCATAGTATGTCAAAGTCAGATTCTTGCAAGAATATGCATTTAAATTATGAATCAGCATAATGCATAGAATCAGTAAAATCGTGAGTTCAACCACAAAGTACAACTCTTCTTACCCAAGAAATTCTTTGTCAGATCAGAAAATTTAGCTTCAGCAGAGATTTCCTGGAGGGCCTTCACTCTTGTATCTGCTGGGACTGAGAGATCCTTTGCGAACTGAGCAAAGGTCGGACTTTTCTTAGAAGCCTCTACAAGGTCAAGAAGCTCAGACTCAACCTTTTCCAGAGCATTTCCTTTTACTGCCGCTATGTATAATGCAGATGCATAGTTACCAGATCCCCCAAACATAGCTAGAGGCACCTGTAATTTCAAGGAGAAGCAACAAAGCAAGATAAAACAAAATCCATATGATGGGATCTGACACGAAATACGAAAGCAATAAACAGATCATAACAGAGAGTAAACTGAATTTCATTGTGTGCTACATGTGTGAAGTTACACATCTATGTAAGATCTGTTGAGTATTGACAGCTTTTTTTAAAACCAAACAATAATGGCAGGCTACCTAATGGGGTAGCCTTCACCCTCCCCAATCGCTACAAGGGCCTAGTGGTTAGACCTTACATTTGCTTCTGAACATGCATAAGTTTAATAGATAAATTAATACTAAAAAAAAAAAAAAATTTAACATAGGCCAAGAGAAAGAAAAAAAAAAAAAGGTGAAATTTTGGTCAGTATTACGTGCCAGCTATCATTCCCCAAATCAGAATATATGTTTGAGCTTCAACATTAATAAATATGTGAATAATCTCACTTTCAACTACAATTCTTTAATCATATCACTATGTTCCACTTAAATCAACGTAAATGTTTGATGCAGGGCAAATTTGTAAGACTGATACATGTATCTCCCAAACAACTAGAACAAAGCACACAATGAGGAAATATAGAGCAAAAAATTATCATATATTTTTTAAAGTATATTTGGTCCTTCAAAACAATTCTTTTCTTCGAAGTCTACCATATGGTATGAAACTCAAAATAACACAAACACATGCATATATGTATAATGTATGAAAAGAAAATATTTGCTTAGAATATTGGAAAGTACCCCAGAACGTGTTGAAGGTTAACAAGTTCAATTACCTTAACCTTCTCTTCCTTTTGCCCAGTGGTAGTGGCATAATTCCTTGAGAACTGCATGCAAGAATGGCCACTAATTAGACAGCACACAAACAACACAATGAACAATTAAGCAAACAAATGCATAGACTTGATTAACTGGAACTTGTAATTTAATTTTATCAAGCAAAGCACTCTTTGAAAACCTCAGAACAGAAAATGCTTTAACATATTAACACCTGCAAACTGATTTATCCACAGATACTTCCTCACAACATCAAAGAGAAATAACAACTTTAGCACATAACTGTGATTAAGGTCTACAAAATGGGCCGTCAATGAATGATTAACATTTCATATAAATTTAGGAGAAGAAATAGCATTAATAAAAGATTATAGCTTATTGACCTTGCTGATTTTGAAAAAGCAACAAAGATTAAATATATCACTAATTCTCACCCTGCAGTGGTAATGCAAATTGACATGTTTTCAAATACATTAATTGACACATTTTGCACAGAAAAGCCGAGAAGCCAACTTAATAACTGAGAATATATCAGAGGATAGAAGGATTCAACTTCTTCAATCACAAATTTCTTTGCTAAGGAACTAAGGATTTCTCTTTTTGGTTGAAACAAGAAATCAACTTGGCACCCTTTTTCCTTTTGATGAATAACTTGGCACCCATTTCTAATACAATTATTTGGTTGGTCAATAAACATCTCCTCGTTCGGAACAAGGAACATCAACCACTTTCTCAGAAACCAAACAGAGAGTAACCCACACTGCATTGCAAACTCTTGACAAAATAAAGTCACTAATCTAACCCTAAACCACATCAGAAACAAACACATCAAATAAAAACCAAAATAATAATAATAATAATAATAATAATAATAATAATAATAATAAAAATAAATAAATAAAACAACCAGGTTGTCTGTTAATGAACCATTAATCCTTTAATCAATAACAAATTTTCCATCTTTCAGAACCAGAAACATCAAACACCAAAATACCCAAATAGCATTTATCTTTCCCTCCACTTTCTCGGCAATCAAACCGAGGGTAAACTG
>NC_081546.1:15553639-15576067 GCF_901000735.1 Corylus avellana
TCCATCTTTCAGAACCAGAAACATCAAACACCAAAATACCCAAATAGCATTTATCTTTCCCTCCACTTTCTTGGCAATCAAACCGAGGGTAAACTGAAACCGCACTACCAAAAAATCGAAAGAATACAGTCACTAATCCAACCCCAAATTCGCAATGGATACAAACACATCAAACAAAACCCAAAAATTAACACAAAAATTGCAAAAATTTAAAGTTTAAAGAGGTTACCTCGAGGATTTTTCTCCCCTTCTTTTTCTTTTTCTTCTCTAGCTTCCCCGAACGATCCACCCTCTCTCTTTCTTTCTCTCTCCCTCTCTCTCTCTCCCTCTTTCAGCTTCTCAGCAAAGCCTTGTATGAAAGCTTTCGTCAGTTAAAGTTTGGGAGAGCAGCGGTAGAGAGATTGAGAGTGAGAGTGATGAGGGAGGTGAGTGAGAGGGGTGTTAGGGAGGATTCTGGTGTTTTGAAGGTTTGGGGAAAAAAAGACGCGGTTTATGAAATTTTTGGTCCAAAAATTTCAGATACCCCGCCACTGGATGGCGCTTATTTTTTGCACTCAATAAGGGCGACCCTAATTAGCCTCAATTTTTTTTTTCTTTTAAAAAAAATTATACTTATAATTTTTTAATTTTTATTTATTTTATTTATTTTTGTTTTTCTTTATTTTCTCCTGTAATATGTTTTTATTATTATAATATTAACTAATAATTTCCGTTTAATAAATTTTTATGTTAAAGATCATTAAGTTAATATTTATCTTATAATTAATTATAAGATCAATACAAAATCCAAAGATAATATAAGATCAATATAACTAATGCACTAAGATAATATAAAAAGCTTATAGTTCAATTGAATGTTCGATTGAACCTTCAATTGTATTCAGTTTGATCGATCAATTGATCTTATCATGATCAATCTAACTAATTCATTAGGATCAATCGGATTTTTGATCGATCAATTGATTCTATTACGATCAATCGAACTAATTCACTAGGATCGATTGGATTTTCGATCAGATGTTTGATCTTATCACGATCAATCAAACTAATTCACTAGGATCGATTGGATGTTTGATCGATCGGATTTTCGATCGAATATTTGATTGATCATTTGATTCTATCACGATCAATCGAACTAATTCACTTGGATCGATCGGATTTTTGATCAGATGTTTGATCCTATCACAATCAATCGAACTAATTCACTATGATCAATCAGATGTTTGATCGATCATTTGATCTTATCACGATCAATCGAACTAATTCACTAGGATCGATCGGATGTTCGATCAAACATTTGATCTTATCACGATCAATCGAACTAATTCATTGGGATCGATCGGATGTTTAATCGATCATTTAATCTTATCACGATCAATCGAATTAATTCAATTTCAATTTCAATTGTTTCAATCATTTGATCTTATCATAATCAATCGAATTAATTCATTATGATTGATCGGATATTCGATCAATCCTTCAATTTCAATTGTTTCAAGTTTGATCTAGGACCAAACGGATGTTTGAACGAACCTTTAATTTGTTTGAAGTTTGATCAATCATTTGATCCTATCACGATCGATCGAATATCTGATAATTTATATAAAATAAATAATGACATATTATCGGAGGTAAATTTTTGGGAAATAACATTTTATAACTAATACACTAATATAATATAAAATGCTTAGAGTTGAACTGAATCTTCGATCGAACTAATTTTTCATTTTTTATTAGAGTTTAATTTTATAAAAGTTTTAATTTCAAATTAAGAGAGAATTTATAATTTTATAAAAGTTTATTTTTATTTTTTAGAAAATTTATAATTTATAATTTATAATTTTATAATTTTATAAATTTTATAAAATTTAAAATTTAAAATTTAAAATTTCATTTTTTTCAGATCATTAATTTTATTTTATTTTTATTTTTCTACATACTCTTTAGCGTCCACAAAGTCGACCCTAATACTTAACTATTAGGGGCGACTTTCAAAGTCGACCCTAATACTTAAGTATTAGCGTCCACTTTTAGTGGACGCTATTTGTCATCAATTTATTTTTTTAATTTTTTTTTAATTTTTTTTACCTACTCTTTAGGGGCGATAAAGTCGCCCCTAATAGTTAAGCATTAGGGTCGACTTTGAAAGTCGACCCTAATGATGGGTCTTTAGCGTCCACTTTTAGTGGACGCTATTGGCCATCAATTTATTTTTTTATTTTTTTTACCTACTCTTTAGGGGCGATAAAGTCGCCCCTAATAGTTAAGCATTAGGGTCGACTTTCAAAGTCGACCCTAATGATGGGTCTTTAGCGTCCACTTTTAGTGGACGCTATTGGTCGTCAATTTATTTTTTTATTTATATTTTTAATTTTTCTAGGTACTCTTTAGGGGCGATAAAGTCGCCCCTAATAGTTAAGCATGAGGGTTGACTTTGAAAGTCGACCCTAATGATGGGTCTTTAGCGTCCACTTTTAGTGGACGCTATTGGTCATCAATTTATTTTTTTATTTATTTTTTATTTTTTTTACCTACTCTTTAGGGGCGATAAAGTCCCCCCTAATAGTTAAGCATTAGGGTCGATTTTGAAAGTCGACCCTAATGATGGGTCTTTAGCGTCCACTTTTAGTGGACGCTATTGGTCATCAATTTATTTTTTTATTTATTTTTTATTTTTTTTACCTACTCTTTAGGGGCGATAAAGTCGCCCCTAATAGTTAAGCATTAGGGTCGACTTTGAAAGTCGACCCTAATGATGGGTCTTTAGCGTCCACTTTTAGTGGACGCTATTGGCCATCAATTTATTTTTTTATTTTTTTTACCTACTCTTTAGGGGCGATAAAGTCGCCCCTAATAGTTAAGCATTAGGGTCGACTTTCAAAGTCGACCCTAATGATGGGTCTTTAGCGTCCACTTTTAGTGGACGCTATTGGTCGTCAATTTATTTTTTTATTTATATTTTTAATTTTTCTAGGTACTCTTTAGGGGCGATAAAGTCGCCCCTAATAGTTAAGCATGAGGGTTGACTTTGAAAGTCGACCCTAATGATGGGTCTTTAGCGTCCACTTTTAGTGGACGCTATTGGTCATCAATTTATTTTTTTATTTATTTTTTATTTTTTTTACCTACTCTTTAGGGGCGATAAAGTCCCCCCTAATAGTTAAGCATTAGGGTCGATTTTGAAAGTCGACCCTAATGATGGGTCTTTAGCGTCCACTTTTAGTGGACGCTATTGGTCATCAATTTATTTTTTTATTTATTTTTTATTTTTTTTACCTACTCTTTAGGGGCGATAAAGTCGCCCCTAATAGTTAAGCATTAGGGTCAACTTTGAAAGTCGACCCTAATGATGGGTCTTTAGCGTCCACTTTTAGTGGACGCTATTGCTCATCAATTTTAATTTTTAATTTTTTTTTTTAATTTTTTCTACGTACCCTTTAGGGTCGACTTAAGTGGACGCTATTGGTGTACTATCAGGGTCGACTAATTTGGACGCTAAAAGTTTTTTTTTGGCCCCTTAAATTTTTCGCGCCCCTTTAATAATTCCCGCGTGTATATTAGGGTCGACTTATTAGCGTCCACTGTAAAGTGGACGCTAATAGTAACCCTTTCGACCCATTATTAGCGTCCACTTTTATGTGGACGCTAATAAGTAACTATTAGGGGCGACTTTTAAAAGTCGCCCCTAATAGTTGAGTATTAGGGGCGACTATAAAGTCGCCCCTAATAAGTCGCCCCTGATGAGTCAGTTTCTTGTAGTGAATCCATTAAAGCAGTTGCAGAAAAAGATTACAGGACAGACATAAAAAGTTAATAACCTTAGACAGATTAATCCAATCCAAACAGACTACAAACTCTTCAAAGCAGGTAAAGATAGAAATCATCTGCGAATGCAGTCCGAGAAAACCCTTGCCAAAAATGTTTCCAAAAAAGAAACCAAAAATGAAAGAAAAAAAGAGCCACTTCACTTACGAAGAGACTAAAGCCTAACCACAACGATACAAAAAAAATAAAAAATAAAATAAAATAAAAACAAAACAAAAAAACAACCAGCACGTGGTGGACAAATTTTGGACTGAGATAAAATGCCTAAGGCGTTAGATAAGGCCTCCGAGGAGGCAGATATGGTCTCCAAAGCGCATATTTTGGCCTATGAGTGAGGCAAGAGAAGGGGAGGGAGGAAAGGATCCGGATCCTCCATTGAGGTAATTGGAGATTCTCCAATTATTAATCGTGACCTTTCATTTTAAATCTAATGGTCTATAAAATTATTTAAACCTCGGTAAAACAAAAGCCAGCATTTAATGCCTCAGTTATACAAAAGCAGCTGACACTTTATTGACCATTGGATTTAAAATGAAGGGCCGCGATTAACAATTAGAAAATCTCCAATTTCTTTCCAATTAGAGGAGATCTCAATCCGGGAGGAAAAGGGAAATAGAGGAAAAAGTGCATTAATTTCCATACAATTTCCTAATGCCAGACTTGGGTTGGATTTTAAAAATCAACCCACAAGTTGATATGAATTATATTGGCACTATAGTCTAATTTTTCATAGCTATTGGCAATCTGATTTTTCAGCAAAAGAAAAGTTGATTAATTAGCCACATACAAGCTAGGAGGAACTTGCCTGGAAAAGTCCATAACCACTTTGTGCACAAGTATGAAAACGAGACTTTCTGAGTTTGATTCGATTTTGACTGCGAGGAGGAGAAGGAATTGATATGAGGTCCATCATATAAAATTAAGGGTTAAATATCTTTTTGCCCCTTATATTTTAATAACTTAATTTTTTGTTTTTATACCTCGGTTATGGATAAAGACGAAAATAATACCTTCATCTAACTTATGTCCAAAATTTGATGGAAATTCACATCAGCACCCCTAAAAACTCATGTCCATATACTTAATTAAAAATTAAAAAATTAAAATTAAACCATCAGATTTTAAACGTTGAAAAAATGATATTTATACCCCTGACTTTTTTATAAAATTATAAATTTACCATTAATTTCAAATTAAAAATTTTTTTAAAAAAAATCAAAGGGTAATTTGGTATTTTTAGGCATTTCGTTAGAAATTAACGGCTAAAACTAACAAATGGGATAAATTGATTGAAATTGAAAGTTTATGGTAAATTGAGAGTTTTTGAATTTTGGAGGGTCTTCTCAAAATGCGCGATAGTTCAGGAGTTTAGAGTAAAATTTTTCCTAAAAATAATAATAATGTAGACCATTAAATCTAGCCCCATGGATACAGGACAATATTTACCTACATTTTTGGTAAAAAAAAAAACAAATGACAAAAATAATATTTGATCAACGTCGCTTGATCAGAATTCTACATGTTCTCAGCCAATAAAAGTAGAAGAAAATCTACCAAAGTCAAGAACAAATCCACTGAATTATTAGCTTTGATTTAGATAGGAGAGGTGCTTGCTTAAAGGTCCAAAGAAATCAATGCAAAAGGCTATAAATGTTGTCAGATGGGGGTTGACCGAGAAGGGGAGGATAGGATAATTTATTAAAATGCACATCATTTACTAAGGCGGTTACTTTTTGTCAAAAGGATCCGGCTTCTATGCGGTAGTGAAAACTACCGCATAGAAGCTGTTATTGAAGAAGAAATAAAGAGAGAAAGAAAGAAAGGGGTTTTGCAGTGGAAGGAAGAAGAAGGAAAGAGAGAACTCTTTTATATTTTCTTCATTTTTCTTTCCCCCAACGGTGTGAGAAGTTTGGGAAACGGCACTTGGATTCCATGCAAAACGGCACAGTTTTACATGGACTGTTATGCAAAACTGTGTCATTTTGCATAACAGCTTCTATGCAGTAGTTTTCACTACCGCATAGAAGCCGGATCCTTATTGTAGATATATCATACAAGCATGTATGTTACCAAGTACAAATTCACGCTTGTCTGATTATTGGCCTTACAATACATCTGATAATAGAAGCTTCTAAACAAGTACTACATATCTGATATCTGGCCTTAATATTGTTGATAATACGAGCTAAGCGCTTCCAAGCAAGTACTCATCATCCGCGTCCCATGCATGGAAAGCTGCGACAACAATAAAAATTACACGTTACAAGTTAGAATAATGAAGACTAGAAATCCAAAGAGAAATATATAGTCATAACCAAATTAATTCATACTAATTAATTAATTACCTGCATTTGAAAGAACCCAGTCAGCAGTGTCGTCGTCCACATGCCATGCAAAGTAACCATGCAATCCCATGTCCTTTGCATATCCAACCTTAGTAGAGATGCTATTCGTACCATCGTAACCAATCCAGGTAGACCCATTATAGATCAGATAGTTCGTGACATATGTGGGATCGTAGTTTTCCACAGCAGGAGGTATAAAGGTCACGATTTTGCTATAAGATATGGGGTCTAATCCAGGCGCCCGTCCCCTGGCGGGTGAGTGTATTTCATGGTTATTTTCATTTATCAGAATCCAACTGCGACCATAAAATGGAAGGCCGAGGACTATGAAGTTTTTTGGCACACCTGTACGTTGATATGGAATATAAATTAAATAATTAAATTTATTATTTTTAAAAATTTAAATTTTTGAGATAAATAATTATTTAACTGCACCTGAGTTGATCCAAGCATTGACGCCGTACTCGATGCTAAATAGAGAGCTTATTGGGTTGTGCAATGGAGCAGGCGGTTCAGTCAAGTTGGGTGAGGAAATGGGGGTATAAATGTCGTAGGCCATTACGTTGATCCAGTCCAAGCTATCTACAATTGCCTGAATGGGATATTCCAAGGACGGCCAAAATATGAGGAGTAAAAGACATCGGCTGTTAGAAGCAGACGGTCATAGCCAGTGCGGTTGGCCTCTTCCTCCAGGGCGGCTCGCCATTCAGTGAGGAGTAAGCCGAAGTTGATCATTTGATCGCTGGTGTAGGGGTATTGCCAGTTGAGGCTAAGGCCAAAGTAGTAGTTGGTCCTGGCTACAAGAATGGAGGAGTTTACGAATACTTTGTTGGAAATAATTTTAGATGGTGCACAAATTCTCATTGACATAAAATAATTACAATATGAATATTAACAATAAAATAAATAAAATACAAGAGATGAAAAGTAGAGTATGGAAGGATCTCACAATGCTATATAATCATGCAAGAGCGTTGTCCTTAAAAGTTGATTCGTGCCTCCCGGAGTGTATAACTCGGTGCAATCGGATTCTTTGACATGCAACCTCCCAGAATTATACTATAGCATCTACCTTCGTTAAGGACACACTTCCAATAACAAATAGTAATACAAAAACCATTTGATTTAAGACGTTGAGGGATTTTCAAAATATCTTGTATAAAAGGAGCTAATAATATAGCATGGCTTTAGGCCATAAAACAAGTGTTTGATGAATGACAACACACTGTAAGAGATATAGGAGTAAAAAAAAAAAATGATTAATCCAAAATGCTCTTTTGATAGCTCAATTTATAGACGTGAGGGTTGGTTGATTTTCTCAAGGCCATGAAAAATATTTAATGAACAAAAACTGTAAGCAACGTCTTTTTTCCTTCTAAAGCTCATGAACATGAGTTAAAGACCAATTTGTAAGACGGTCACAAACGGTAAAGAAAATCAATGGGTTTAACCACTCATGGCCAAAAAACGTATGGAGACTAAATGGTGTTTAATGACCAAACAGTCACAAAAATAATTTCTAGAAAATCAAGGATATTAAATAAATAATAAAAGAGTTTGAAAAGAAAGAAATTGTTTGTAACACATATATTACAACAATCCCTCACATGTTACAAACACTAGAATAAAAGGAGATTGAAAGCATGCATCGATGTGGTACCCGAAAGTTTTAACTGCACTTAGGATAAATAAGTAGGAACTTAATGGATCGTGGTAGAGTTAAACTCTTTTAACCAAATCTACAAGTTAAACAAACTTATCATCCACATAACTTTTTCAAAAAAAAAAAATAATAATAAAATAAATAAATCAAATCAAATAAAGGAAAAGTTAAATCAAATCAAATAAAGAAATTTGGGTTGTTCTATAGCAGGTTTGCACCTTATACAGGCCATGCGCCTCTGGGCTTCATGAATGCTCTAAGGACTTGCCAAAGTCTCATAGGAGGCGGTACTACCTCCACACTCACATAGGTGGCATCCATCAAGAATGTGTGCAGAGAACATCTCATCCTAATAAGTAGGGACTATGGATCCATTAAGAGTTTTAAACTCATCCTTACTCACTCTGCATCTTTTGTTATTACACCATAAAATGGCTTTCATGAGCGCTCTAGAAACATACCCAAGTCTCATAGGAGATAGCACCTCCACACTCATATAAGTGGTATCCATCAGGAGTGTGTGCAGGGAACACCCCATCCCAACAGGTAGGGACTATGAATCCATTAAGAGCTTTAAGCTCATCCTTAATCACTCTGCATCTTATACTGTCTTACACCATAAGGATGGACTCATTACTAATCTTCTCAACAAGATAGTTAATAAACATAAATTGACAGTACCATACCTCATTTCACTTATGACTTCATTTCCCATTAAACCTCATTCATGGGATCTCCAATCACAGAGGTTGGGTATCAATCACAGTGTCATGATTTGGATATCAGTCCTATCCCCCTCGATGCTTCTCTCACTAGCCTTCTTGCTAGTGGCATGGTCAAAGAATCTGCAGAATTCTTTTATGACCTCACAAAGTCCATGAACATATATCGGTGTCAATAAGCTACCTCACAATATTGTGCACTTTTTCATTATATAAATTCTTTACTCGAGCTTTGGCAGCCTGACAATCACAATAAACACATAGATCCAGCTATGTTAGCATATAAAGGCAAATTAAATAAATTAACCAATAGGTTCTTTAGCCATTCATCTTTAGTTCATGCCTTTTCCAAGGCAATTAACTCTGACTGCATAGTAAACCTTGCTATGCAAGTCTTTTTAAGGACTTTCAAGAGATAGCTCCTCTAGCCAGAGTAAACACATAATAGCCATTAGTAGGCTTTGCTCATCTGAATCAATAATACAATTGCATTCATTTCAATATAGCAGGATAATCACAATAAGACAAACCAAAATTAATTGTGCCCTTTGAGAATCTCAACAATTTAGAGATCGCATCACAATGGCTCAATACCATGATTATGAGTATATCTACTCAATTTACTAACAATATATGTAATATCAAGGCATATACAGTTTGTCAAAACATCAACCTACCAATGATTTGTATATATTTTTCTTGCAATAACACCATCACCATGATTCTTAACCAAGTGTATTTTTGAATCATATGGTGTAGTCATAGGTGGATAATAAAAGTGCTCAAATCCTTTAAGCATCTTTTCAACATAATATGTATAAGATAAAATAATGCAATCATTATCCCTAATAACTTTAATGTCTAATTTGACATTAGCTTTACCTATGTCTTACATATCAAAATTAGATGCAAGAAATAATTTAACTTTATACACAACATCAATGTTAGTTCAAAATAAGCAAGTCATCAATTTAAAAAATAAATAATGACACATTCATTATTGTAAAATTTACTATGTATTTACTTGCATCATTAATCAAATATGCAATAGACAACATCACCTTGTCAAACTATTCATGGCATTGTTTAAGAGCTTGTTTTAATCTATACAAGGATTTCACTAGTTTGCAAACTTTATATTCTTGACCGGGGATTACTAGTCCCTCGGGCTGCTCCATATAAATCTCTTCATCATTTAGAAAAATAACTTTGACATCTATTTGATGTAGAACAAATTTATAAATATAAACAATGGCAAATAACATCTCAAAAGATGCAATTTTAGTAACCGAAAAATAAGTATCAAATAATCAACATATATATTTACTTGTAGCTTTTAGCTACCAAGTCTACCATGTGCTTATCTATTGTATCATCCGGTTTAAGCTTATTTTTTACCACCTATTTATAACCAATTGATTTGGTCTTAAGAGGTAATTCAATGAGTTCCCAAGCATGGTTAAACATAATTAATTTCAATTATTTATAGCTTCTAACCAATTAAATTAAAAATAAATAAAATGCATCAAAAATAGATTTAATTGCTTCACCATAACACATTGGATCATCATCAACAATATAAGAAATAAAATCATTACCGAGATTCCTTCCGTTCTAGCTCGCATGCTTCTTCTCAATTCTTATACATCACCAATAATTTATTAGAAGCAACAAAAATTCATGAAAGAATTTTTCTTATTTTTCAAAGGAAACATGTGCTCAAAATAGCATTTTTAGATTCAATAATAGCATTGCAATCTAAAACATCACTCTTAATAATAAGGAATCTATAGCATGAACTATTACATGCTAAACCAGTAAAATGCAATCATAAATTTTAAAACCAAGTTTCCTCAATTTAGGCTCATTTAATATAACATTTGCCAAATACCCCCACACTTCAAGGTATTGCAAACAATGCTTATGAATATGACAAACAAAATAATGGCTTCCCCCCACACTTTGGTGAATAGCCCAAAACTGACAATCATAGAATTCATTATTTATTCCAATATTCTAATTTATTTTCATTCCCTTGATGTAGCAAAGATTTACATGTATAAATCTATCATGCAAAATATTAATGGAATAAAGCAAATAGTCACAAGAAAATAAATTTTCATTAATAGCACACAAATGCTTTAAGAAATGATTTCTATGAGCTCATTTTTCTCAAAGTATGATATGTCATTTTCTCTTCTTTCTTTTCTGTTAATTGACAGTTCTAAAGCTCTTTAAAAATATTAATTATCACTTGTGATTTTTCAACATGATCCTTATATATTATATATATAGGGATTACATATTTCAAGTTCTATCAAGATTTTAAAAATAAAATCTTTTTAACTAAAGCCCTAATAAATATGCAAAGTATCAAGCTCAACTAAATAATAATCAACTATTATTGGCTCATTTTTTAAATACACCAATGATATCATTCTTATGATATGATAAATTTATCATGTATCAAATGAACCTCAATAATAACATATATTTTATTTTGAACCATCATGTCAGAGAAATTTGAAAGCTGAATAATATATATGAGGAATTGCCAAATAACTTAAAGTGTTTATGCTAATCTAGCATGTCATATATAGCTAACATAAATGCTAGATACTATTTCTTATTTGAAATAGATGAATCAATAGAAACCACCACTTATCAAATACAAAATTCATGTAATTATAAAATTTTGAACCAGTTTTAATTTAATCAAGGAGCACCTTCATAACTTGAATTTTTTCATTTTAATAAATGAAATGTATATTATATCTTAAAAAATAAGACCTATGAATTAGAGTTTAAAACCCACAGCGAAGCCAACAGCTTTGCTCCAAGCTCTTCCAAAATAGATTGTCGTCACCACACACCAACTAGGTGTCGTAAAAACCAATCGACTCAATACGCGCACCACATCTTTTCTTCTTATAATGTGCTTACCTGCAAAAATCTTTAGCAAAGTTGTATGTTCTGCACATATTTAGCAATGCCTATGTATTTTTCTCCACCACACCATGAGTAACTATTCATTGTTATTATTATTAATCTATATGAATGTTTTCCTGTCAAGCTTAGCACAACATAACAAAGAAAATGCTAAGTTCTACAAATCCATAAAAAAAGGCTTAACTCTTTTTATTGTAAGAATAGTAACCCGACAATAAAAGATTATTTGACAATCAATAAATTTAGTTCAAATAATTGAGAACTCTTTCAATCAAAATATTTTCATTTTCAATAACTACACATGAAATTAAATTCTTTTTCTAATAAATTAATACAAAATCTTTCCACTCAATATTTGATTTCATCTTTCTCATATGCGAATTGCATACCACAAACTCTTATAGTATTTGACTTCTCATAAATTTAAATACTATTGTTATGATACTAATCAAAATATTTGTGCAACCATCATAATCAACCTTTAAGATTGTTGAAAATAATTTTGGATGGTGCACAAATTCTCATTGACATAAAATAATTACAATATGAATATTAACAATAAAATAAATAAAATACAAGAGACAAAAAGTAGAGTATGGAAGGATCTCACAATGCTATAGAATCGCGCAAGAACATTGTTCTTAAAGGTTGATTCGTGCCTCCTAGAGTGTATAACTCGGTGCGATCGGATCCTTTGACACGTAACCTCCCAGGATTAGACTATAGCGTTTACTTTTGTTAAGGACGTACTTCCAATAACGAATAATAATAGAAAAACCCTTTGATTTAAGACGTTGATGGATTTTCAAAATATCTTGTATAGAAGGAGCTAATAATATAGCATGGCTTTAGGCCATAAACAAGTGTTTGATGAATGACAACACACTGTAAGAGATATAGGAGTAAAAAAAAATGATTAATCCAAAATGCTCTTTTGATAGCTCAATTGTTTCAACAGTCATTTTCAATTTCACATTCTAAGACTGCCTCTTCTTCTTTTCTTCTTTACCTCTCTTACTCTCTCTCATACTGAATCAGAGGAGCAAAAATGGGGGATGCGAGCCATCTAGAGAAGATGAGCAGAGAACTCAAGTGCCCCATTTGGTACTTTTCATCTCTCACTGCCTCTCAATCCCCATAGCCTCATTGTCTTTTTTTTTTTAAAAAAAAAAAAAAAAAAAAAAAGAGAAAATTCAATTTTATATCAAAGATTTTCTCCGCAGCCAAACAGAGTTGTTGATTGGTGTCTTAACAATTGGGTTTGATTCTACATTCTGATCTTTGACTGTTTAAAACCAAATCCAATATGAAACGACACATCTCGAAGTTTCTCATGCAATTCATTAGTATGATTTATATGTATTACTTCGGATTTTGCTCGAAATTTCTAACATTAGGGTTTGGGAATACCTCTTTTGGGGGTCAATGGGCTGAATTATATTATTATTATTATTATTATTATTATTATTTCTCAAAACAACGTCGTTTTGGGAGGCATTTTTTAAATTCATTTTTATCTCAAAATGGCATTTTAATAACTTCACCTTGTCAAAACGATGTCGTATTGAATTTTTCATCCTATTTAACGGTAATGACTAATGGAGTGGCCAAATTAAAACTGGTTGGTAGTTTGGGAGGAGACTTTATTACATTTTGAACATTGGAGGCTAAATTGAAAATAACTGGTAGTTTTGGAGGCTAAATTATATTTTTCCCTTTTTTTTTCTCAAACCTTGAGTTTGAGGGGGGATATTGGAGTATTTGACAAATCACTCGGATCCAAGATTTTCAACCCAACGGGTTAGAATCGGGTTCTGCCGCCGCCATCCTTCATGCACCACCTCCGGCCGCCCAACTTCGGCCATCACTCCAGCAACTTTTTCAGCGACCAAAAAAAAAAAATCTTTTCCTTTATATTCCCAACCTCAATTTTATACATTGAGTTTGAGGGGGAATGTTAAGAGTATTTTTTATATTATTCTAGGGTTATTATGTTTCCTTATATATTCTAGGTTTAGTTTAGGATTTATTGCTTATCACTCCTAGCCTCTCTATATTATATATAGAGGTTACTGTAATCATATTGTATACAGAATCATAATAGAAGAGATGTAGTCTTATATGCTTTCACTCTCTCTCTTCTCTCTCTTTCTCCAGCTTCTAATATATTATCCAATATATTTAACAATACCTCCTTTGGTACTGCATGCTTCTGCTTATTTTTCGTAATAATAATAATATTTACTAAGCAATATTAAAAAATTAAATAGAAAGTTTTATATTCAGAGATCTTAATCCTATCCTGCAGTGTGAGCCAGCCCATGTTGGAAATGATTAGGGTTTGACAGAAGAGTAAAAACATAAAACAAGCATAGAGGGTTAATTAGTATTAGGAAAACGTGCTGTTATAGGTAGAGAAAGGATTGTGATAGCTTTGGTTGTTGGTGATGAAGAAATTCATAATAAAATAAATAAATAAATAAATAGAGGAAATAAAATAAAATAGAGATAAAATTTTTTTATGAGGTTTGGTTTATGACCTACATTTATAGATAAAGTCCAAAGGGTTACATTATACTCTTATTGCTTGATTGATATTACAATACAAATGCTGCTATTTATAGGAGAATTGAAATTGATAAGGATGGTAATCAAATCTAATTGATTTGATTACCATCAAACATGATTACAATCACTCATATATATACTAGGTAAATAACATACATTAATCTATTTCCTTTCAATGTAGTAAATTCATCCTCTAACGTGGTTGATTGGGTTTGTATATGCTTGGTACGTTTCAATGGTTTCATGAATTTGGACTTGGTCATGCTTTGTATATCACAGGGGCAAAACTAGAATATTGACTTTGGAGGGGTAAAATTGGAAAAAATTAAAATAATAATAATAATAATAATAATTGGGGAGGTCAAAAGCTAATTTTTAAAAGTATTTATTTTATTTTATTTTTGGGACCACCCCTTGGCTTGGGGCCTGGGGGCTGGGGACCCCAAGGCCAGGGGTGGTTCCACCCCTGTATATCACAATGTTGGTAGGGAAAGGTTTACGGTAGCACCTGCTGTGTTCTGATTTTAAGCTTCATTTGCAAAGCTTAATGAATAAACTATATATTAATTTTAAAATACTACACTTCCAAAATTTTCTCTCCAAATATTAGTTCTTAAATGATGTGTCATCATTTTATGAAATTTATTATTTTGAAAAATGTGTCATCATTCTTCAAGATGGTGACATATGGAACCAACTTTAAAAAAAAAAAAAAAATGGTAAGTATAACATTTCTCATATATATATATATATATATATAAAGATTCGAAGGTGATTTAGAAAAGATATTTTAATTAAATTTTGTTCAACTATTTTTTGCCTCCTATATGAACCAAAACCCTAACAACCCAGCAGGTGTATCAGATAATACACTTAAACACCCTGATGGTAGAAAGGGGAGAAAATAATGTGTGTCATGTGCGTACATGTTTGGGGGGTAACAAATTCACGATTAAGTGAGAGTGATATACTTAGCACCTCACTAAACCATCTCTATAACATTTTATAAACAAACGTTTTTGAAAATCATGCATTGTGAATATTGCTGCTTTACAAGCATAGAAAAAAGAATTTTTGAATGGTAACGGGGCTCACACCATTTGAAAAACTAATCAAGGCCATGATATTATACTTGTTGAACCATGAATTTACATGTCCACATATAAAATTGTGAAAATTTTACAGATGTCACCCAAAAAGGCGGTCGAAAAAGACCCATAAAATAAAATTGTGGAAATGGTTAGGGTTTGACAGAAGAGTAAAAAGATAAAATAAGAATATGAGGTTAATTAGTATTAGGAAAACGTGCTGTTATAGGTAGAGATAGGATTATGATAGCTTTGGTTGGTGGTACGGTGCGTGGTTGATTGGGTTTGTATATTACAATATTATGTTGGTAGGGACAGGGTTAGGACCGTTACATAGAATACTGCTCTAACAAAACAAAATCTTAGAAAATGACTAAAATGACTAAACAGAATCAAAACTCCAAAAAAAAAAAAAAAAAAAAAAAAAACCTTCTTCCCCTAAATCGCTACTAAAGGCAAATCTAAAGATAAGACAAACAGGAAATATTGCACTTTGCTGCTCATTGTTTTTCTGTTGATATTTTTTTGCTCAATCCTTTTTTTCCCCTACAAATGCTGGATATATATAGGATGGTAAATTTAATTAATAGAGTTTGTTCATATTGCAACTCAACATTGCTTCTATCCTTGGTTTCAGTTTTCCCTCATTTGTATACTTGCAAGAGTTGTACGGGAGAGGACCAATGGGAAGGACTACTACTACAATGTCTCTACTGGAAATGAGATGGTGCAGATCAGTTATATATATTGTAATACGTGAGCCAAGGTTGGTCATTTTTCATCGATCATGTAGGAATACTGCATATGCCATGAGGCTAAGGCCAACGTAGTTGCAATCTCTGGCTATCTGTTGTATTTTATTTACTAATCCTTATTAAATAAAATTCTACTTTAACACAAATTCTAATCCCCTCTTAACTCAAACTATTTCACGGATCATACTTTGTTTTGGTTGCATATCAAACCATGTACGTATTTCGTGTCGAGAATTACTTCTATGTGGTATGTGCATAAAACAGGGGTTTTGTGCTGTTAGGGGTGAACACCAATTTCAGATGCTCAGCGGAATTAATCTACCTCTCTTTGTGCAAATTAAACAGTAACACAATAGCAAAATAATAATCAAGCAAACCCACAAGCAAGACACCAAGATTTTTACGTGGAAAACCCTCCAATGCGAAGGTAAAAACCACGGGACCTAGTCCAGTTAAATCTTCCACTATCAACAATAATGAGTTTACAATTTGTCTTCCCTAGAGAAATATCTAGAGGTTATCACCACATCAAGAATACATGCATTCTTGGATTAAACATAAATTCATCACCCTAAAGTGGATTTCAACAATAATAAAGAAAGATCTCACCAAGTAGGTATTAGCAACCAAGCGATTGGAGAGGAATTCCAACGATCGACACCAATCAATACGTAGCACTCGTCGTCAGGAGCAACACTCTAAAATTGCATCAAGATTGAACCACAAACGACCTTCCAATCTCTGACAGATGTGAAGAAAGCCTAACCTTTTTTTTTTTTTTTCTTTTTCTTTTTCTCTCCCTGCGCCGCACTATTCTTTCTTCTCCTGCGCGCCGCACTCTTCTTTCTTTTTCACTTTTTCTTTTGTCTCACATTTTATATATATATATAGCACACAAAGGTTTGAAACCCTTTGTGCTTGCCACGTGGGTTGGTCCCCACATAAAGAGGGACCACCCAACAAATCTCCCCCTCCCGACTATGTGGGGGGCTCCACCAAGCCCGCCGCGCTTCTGCAAATTTCAAGCTTTTGCATAGACAACGATTTTGACATCATATCTGACCCATTATCATCAGTAAGGATTTTCTCAATCTGTAACAGCTTATCCTCCAGTGCATCACGAATCCAATGACACTTAACATCGATATGTTTCGATCTTGAATGAAAAGTTGAATTCTTACTGAGATGGATGGCACTCTGACTGTCACAATAAAGCACATACCTCTCTTGCTGTAAACCCAGTTCTTGTAAGAACTTTTTCATCCATAACAATTCTTTAGCCGCTTCAGTGATAGCAATGTACTCTGCCTCTGTGGTAGACAAAGCAACACACTTCTGCAATCTGGACTGCCATGACACTGCTCCCCCTGAATAAGTAATCAGGTACCCTGAAGTAGATTTTCTAGAATCAATATCCCCAGCCATATCTGCATCTGTAAACCCATCAAGCACCTGTTGACCACTGCCGCAGCACAAACATACTCTCGAAGTACCTCTGAGATACCTGAGAATCCATTTCACAGCTGCCCAATGTTCTTTGCCAGGATTAGAAAGGAATCGACTGACAACTCCAACTGCATGAGCGATATCAGGCCTCGTACACACCATGGCGTACGTCAAGCTACCCACGGCTGATGCGTAAGGCACTTTCTTCATTTCATCTTTTTCTTTCTCACTTGTAGGACTTTGCTTTGAACTCAGCTTCAAATGACCTGCAAGTGTAGAGCTCACCAGTTTTGCCTTGCTCATGTTGAATCTGTCCAATACCTTCTCGATATAACTCTCTTGTGATAGCCACAATTTTCCTTTCTTCCTATCACGAAAGATCTTCATACCAAGGATATGCTTTGCGGGTCCTAAGTTCTTCATAGCAAAGGACTTACTCAATTCTTTCTTCAGTCTGTCAATTTTACTAGTGTCACGACAAACAATCAACATGTCGTCCACATACAACAAGAGAATAATAAATTCTCCATCAGAGAATTTCTTCACAAACACACAATGATCTGCTATAGTTCTCTCATACCCATGATCAGCCATAAAAGAATCAAACTTCTTATACCACTGTCTCGGTGCCTGCTTGAGTCCGTACAAGCTCTTTTTCAACCGACACACTAAGTGTTCTTTGCCTTTAGCTGTGAATCCCTCTGGTTGCTCCATATAAATTTTCTCCTCCAAGTCACCATGAAGGAAAGCAGTCTTCACATCAAGCTGTTCGATCTCCAAATTCATTTTGGCAGCCAAACTCAAAACAATTCTGATAGAAGACATCTTTACCACGGGTGAGAAAATTTCATCAAAATCAATGCCCTTCTTTTGACCGAACCCCTTTACAACTAGTCGCGCCTTGTACCTTGGCTGTGATCTGTTTGGTTCAATCTTGCATCTGAACACCCATTTATTCTTGAGATTCTCATGCAAGGATTTCATCTCGTCTTGCATGGCTTCTAACCATTGATTTTTCTGGTCATGTAGCATAACCTCTTGATAACTTTCTGGCTCTCCCCCATCAGAAAGTAACACATACTCATTAACTGAATATTTTCTGGAAGGCTGTCGGTCTCTAGTAGATCTCCTCAACTGAATCTCAGCGGCTGGTTCTGAAGAAGCTTGCTCTAGATGCTCTTCTGACTCCACATTATCAATTGTAGGCTCACCATTTTCACCAACTGTATCAACCTGTTCTTCTTGTACATCTCCCATGTGTTCATCATGCATCACACAAGGAGGAATAACTGGATCCAAATCAACACGGTATTCACTGAGAGACTCTGCCTTTTTCTGATCCAAGTCTTCAATGGTTTGATCTTCAAAGAATACAACATCTCTGTTTCGTATAATTTTCTTATTAACTGGATCCCATAATCTATAACCAAACTCCTCATGCCCATAACCCATGAAGATACATTGCTTGACTTTGCTATCAAGCTTTAACCTCTCATCTCTAGGAATATGGACAAATGCTCTGCAGCCAAACACTCTCAAGTGCTCAAAAGAAACATCTTTCCCTGTCCAAACCCTTTGAGGAATGTCACCATCCAAAGGAACTGAAGGAGAAAGATTTATCAAGTCAACTGCTGTCCTCATTGCCTCACCCCAAAAATGTTTAGGCAATTTTGCATGAGACAGCATACACCTGATTCTCTCACAGATGGTTCTGTTCATTCTCTCTGCTACTCCATTATGCTGCGGAGTCTTGGGTACAGTTTTCTCAAGTCTGATCCCATGGCTTTTACAATACTCTTCAAACGGTCCTCTGTATTCACCACCATTGTCTACACGGACGCATTTTAACTGCCTTCCAGTTTCTCTTTCAACCTTCATATGAAAGACTTTGAACATACCCAATACTTGATCTTTGGTTTTCAAAGCAAACACCCATACCTTTCTAGAGTGGTCATCAATAAAAGTCACATAATAAAGTGCACCACCTAGAGTTTTAGTGTTCATAGTGTAGACATCAGTGTGAACTAAATCAAGAATATTAGACTTTCTTGATGAAGAAGATTTTTGAAAAGAAACTCGTTTTTGTTTTCCAACAAAACAATGAGTACAGGGCGTTAGTGACGTACCTTTATTATTAGGTAGGAGTTGTTCCTTGGCGAGAATCTGAAGTCCTTTCTCACTCATGTGACCAAGCCTCTTGTGCCATAGCTCAGTGAAGTTTTCATTCTCAACAACAATCGCATCTCTCTTGACTAGTCTTGCAGCTGTCTTGTAGAAAGTGTTGGTCTTCTTTCCCCTAGCTAAGATAAGAGAACCCTTGCTCAGTTTCCACTGTCCACCTCCAAGGTAATTGTGGTAGCCTTCATCATCAAGTTTCCCAATAGAAATCAAGTTGAAGCGCATTTCAGGAACATGTCTGACATCCTTGAGCATCAATTTGCACCCAATGCTGGTTTCTAGCTGTATATCTCCCATGCCCACAACTTTACACTTTGCTTCATTTCCCATCCTAACCCAACCAAAATCGCCGCTGGTGTAGGAAGAAAAGAAATCTCTATGTGGAGTAATATGAAAAGATGCTGCTGTATCAACTACCCACATAGATTCATCACATGTGAGATTCGCATAAGCTTCATCAAAAGCTAATACCACATCACCATCAGATGCAACTGCTGCAGTGTCTTTTTCTTCTTGACGTTCTTCATCTTTTCCTTTCAACTGTTCCCTCTTAAACTTTTTGCAATCTCTTCTTATATGCCCAGGCTTGCCACAGTGAAAACAATTTATGTCTGTTTTTGAATAAGACTTTCCTCTTGACTTGTCACGACTGTCATACTTGTGAGGTTTTTTGCTTTTACTTCTCCCCCGCATTTCTATAACAAGTGCCTCTGAATGAGAAGAAACACCTTGCTCTTTCCTTCTTGCCTCTTCATTGAACATGCTGTCTTTTACCATACCCATAGTTATTACACCATTGGGAGCCGAATTACTGAGTGACACCACCAAGGTTTCCCAACTGTCTGGCAAAGAACACAACACAAGTAATGCTTGCACCTCATCATCTAGTGCAAGTTTCATGGTAGACAACTCGTTCAACATTTCCTAAAAATTACTCAGATGCTCCGTAACACTATGCCCATCTTTGTACTTCAAATTCACAAGCCTTCTTATCACAAAGGCTTTGTTTTGAGCAGTCTTTCATTCATAGAGACTCTCTAACTTCTGCCAAAGACCATAAGCATCAACTTCTTTAGCTACGTGATGAAAGACACTTTGATCAACCCATTACCTAATATATCCAACGGCTTTCCTATTCAATTTCTTCCAATCATCGTTGGTTACAGTAACTGATTTGACACCTTTCAACTCGATGGGGTCAAACAATTCCTTACAATACAAAATATCTTCCATCCTAGTCTTCCAAATTGAATAATTGGAAGCTGTGAGTTTAACCATGCTATTAGATGACTCTTCCATTTAATTCACACAAGAACTCAACACAAACAATGAACCAAAGGCTCTGATACCACTTTGTTAGAGGTGAACACCAATTTCAGATACTCAGCGGAATTAATCTACCCATCTTTGTGCAAATTAAATAGTAACACAATAGCAAAATAATAATCAAAAAAGACACCAAGATTTTTACGTGAAAAACCTTCCAATGCGAAGGTAAAAACCACGGGACCTAGTCCAGTTAAATCTTCCATTATCAACAATAATGAGTTTACAATTTGTCTTCCCTAGAGAAATATCTAGAGGTTATCACCACATCAAGAATACATGCATTCTTGGATTAAACATAAATTCATCACCCTAAAGTGGATTTCAACAATAATAAAGAAAGATCTCACCAAGTAGGTACTAGCAACCAAGCGATTGGAGAGGAATTCCAACGATCGACACCAGTCAATACGTAGCACTCGTCGTCAGGAGCAACACTCTAAAATTGCATCAAGATCGAACCACAAACGACCTTCCAATCTCTGACAGATGTGAAGAAAGCCTAACCTTTTTTTTTCTTCTTTTTCTTTTTCTCTCCCTGTGCCGCACTATTCTTTCTTCTCCTACGCGCCGCACTCTTCTTTCTTTTTCACTTTTTCTTTTGTCTCACATCTTATATATATATATAGCACACAAAGGTTTGAAACCCTTTGTGTTTGCCACGTGGGTTGGTCCCCACATAAAGAGGGACCACCCAACATGTGCAAACCATTCATTGGTTGCCACATCAGTTAGAACACTCTTAGAAAAAATAAACACATACACCTGATTATATAAGATTTTATTAATTTTTTTTTTAAAAAAATAAATATAGAGGGTGGCAGAGGGAGGTGCGGGCAGTTCACCGCGAGTCCCCCTGTGGCCTGGGGGTGGCCGTGAGCCACCCCCTGTGGCTTGGGGGGCCCACGGGCCACCCCCAACGAGATCTGGGGGTGGCCGCGTGCCACCCCGCGGCCACCCATGCCGGCTGAGAGAGTGAGGGAGAGAGATCTAGTTGGGTGGTGGGCAGAGGAGGCTAGGCGTTGGCGGTGGTTCGATTTGATCGGAGGAGGCTAGCAGCGGTTGGCGGAGACTGACGGTGGCTATACTTTGCAAACATGCATTTTTCTTGCAATTTTATAAAATAGATGATGTGTCAGATGCTGAGTGGTTTGCACAAAAGTTGACTTTTGTACAACGACCACACAACAGCTGCTCTCTTTGGTGTCACCCCATTTGAAATCTTGATTTATGTGACATCATGTACGTTTAAATGACGTTTAAATGAAATTGACATAGTCTATTTCATTTTCCATATTTTTATTTTACAAATTTAAAATCATTGAAATTAAGCAGTAGCGTTGGCTGAGGGATACTCCTCTTCTTAGTACCATTGAAGACTTTCCATATCGGGCCTAGATAAGATCATATTCTATATGGTATATGGTATATGGTGTAGCTACGCCATTACAGGTGTGGATGTGTGAAGATATTTCTATATATGCTAAAGTTACCATTGAAGGCATTAATGCTGCTATGGACGTGCGGACCTGCTACAAGAAAAGATATTTCCCTTTGTATTAT
>NC_081546.1:15576167-15593517 GCF_901000735.1 Corylus avellana
GAAATGAGATGGTGCAGGTCAGTTATATATATTGTAATACGTGAGCCAAGGTTGGTCATTTTTCATCGATCATGTAGGAATACTGCATATGCCATGAGGCTAAGGCCAACGTAGTTGCAATCTCTGGCTATCTGTTGTATTTTATTTACTAATCCTTATTAAATAAAATTCTACTTTAACACAAATTCTAATCCCCTCTAATTAACTCAAACTATTTCACGGATCATACTTTTTTTTGGTTGCATATCAAACCATGTACGTATTTCGTGTCGAGTTCTATGTGGTATGTGCATAAAACAGGGGTCTTGTGCAAACCATTCATTGGTTGCCACATCAGCTAGAACACTCTTAGAAAAAATAAACACATACACCTGATTATATAAGATTTTATTAATTTTTTTTAAAAAAATAAATATAGAGGGTGGCAGAGGGAGGTGGGGGCAGTTCACCGCGAGTCCCCCTGTGGCCTGGGGGTGGTCGTGAGCCACCCCCTGTGGCTTGGGGGGCCCACGGGCCACCCCCAACGAGATCTGGGGGTGGCCGCGTGCCACCCCGCGGCCACCCATGCCGGCTGAGAGAGAGAGGGAGAGAGATCTGGTTGGGTGGTGGGCAGAGGAGGCTAGGCGTTGGCGGTGGTTCGATTTGATCGGAGGAGGCTAGCAGCGGTTGGCGGAGACTGACGGTGGCTATACTTTGCAAACATGCATTTTTCTTGCAATTTTATAAAATAGATGATGTGTCAGATGCTGAGTGGTTTGCACAAAAGTTGACTTTTGTACAAGGACCACACAACAGCTGCTCTCTTTGGTGTCACCCCATTTGAAATCTTGATTTATGTGACATCATGTACGTTTAAATGAAATTGACATAGTCTATTTCATTTTCCATATTTTTATTTTACAAATTTAAAATCATTGAAATTAAGCAGTAGCGTTGGCTGAGGGATACTCCTCTTCTTAGTACCGTTGAAGACTTTCCATATCGGGCCTAGATAAGATCATATTCTATATGGTATATGGTATATGGTGTAGCTACGCCATTACAGGTGTGGATGTGTGAAGATATTTCTATATATGCTAAAGTTACCGTTGAAGGCATTAATGCTGCTATGGACGTGCGGACCTGCTACAAGAAAAGATATTTCCCTTTGTATTATGAGCTTTCCTATACGATCCAGTGTTACCGTTGCATTGTCAAAGAGTTTCCTTTATGGAACACCTTGTACCGTTGTAGTTAATGTTTTTCTTTTAATATTTTTCCTGAACCAATCGCTTCTACATAATTTTTGGTGAAGCTCAATGTGTCCTAGATTCTATTAATTCTTTTGCTTTATCACTTACATATATGAATTTTTCTGAAAACTAGTAACTGTTCAGAAAGATAAATGCTTATGATCCTGTAAATGCTTTGCAATTTCCACAATTTGTTTAAGTTTATTGCCTGTCCAGCCCAAAAATGTTGTTATTTCCTGCCTTCCAAGGATCCCAGGAAGATCTATTATAATAAGCTTTCCGCAAAGTCATTATTACAATGATACGAAAGGCATGTAAATACCCTGTCTGAAACTCTATTGCAGAAAGACCTCCATGCTTAATTATCGAGATTGTGGTATCATTAATAGAAAAATTTCTAGCGGTAACTCAGATTTATTTTCCTCTTCTTCATTTCTTTTTGTAGAAAAAGTTGGCGCTTTTGGAATTGTCAGAGCTGCAATTTCACTTTTTACCATTCAAGAAACCTCCAATATGGATGGCCTATCAGCTGCATTTTCCTGAACGCACAAAAGAGCTATTTGCATGCATCTGATTAGTTTACATGATGAAAGTGTATAATACAGGGATGAATCCATAAACTCCATGCCTTTGCCTGATTTCCACAGCTCATATGCCTGAGATAAATGAAACCATCATATATCAATCTTGCTGATCATCAGCAAACTTCAATTCGCAATTACACAAAACACAAAAAAGGACAAAAAACAAAATCATGATTAAAACAACTTACGTAATCTAGGAGGTTTAAATTTTCATTTGCACCATAACAACATGTATTCCTCTTCCCACTTATGATGTGTAGAAGTAGAACTCCAAAGCTATAAATGTCAAATTTGGTAGAGTACAATTCTCGTTTAACATATTTAGGAGGAATGTAACCACTGCATATATGCAATATTAATTATTTGACTGGAATGTTTAAATTACTAAGCTTCAATCTTTAAATTACTTACTATTAATCGCAATTTGGCCTGTATTTGCTTCATGTTCATCTTTCATGAAAATTTTAGCCATACCAACATCTGAAATCTTAGGTTTCATTCCGATGTCGAAGTAAAATGTTGCTAGCTTTGAGGTCTCGATCAATGAATGATTGTAAATCATGAGTATTCTTGGAGATATATAAGACCTTGAGTAATCCCTTCGATGATATCAACTCGTTTTCCGATCCAAAAGAGATTTTCTAGCAAGATCTGCATCAATAAGATCATCAAGAAAAAATTGTTACATGTGTTCCTAAATATGATGCTTCAATTAATTAAGTATAAGCAAATTAAAAAGATTCTAACCAAAGAGATAGAAGTACAAGCTTTTTTTAGGCATGTATCATAGATTAGCATTTGTTCGTTCCTTACGATGCAAAATTCTAAAACTCTCACAAGCTTAACATGTTGCAATTTTGCTGTGAGTGTAACCTCATTCTTGAACTCCTCAAATCCATGATCTTAGGCTACTAAGATCACATAGCGGCTAACAAACCCTATCTCTCTCAAATAGCTGCACAACAGATATTGAGGGATAGGGATCCGAGACGTGCAGGAAATCAAACTCCTTTCATGCCTATAAAATGCAAGTCACCTCTCAGTGCTAAGGTAATCGCAACTCTAGCTATCCAGCTTTATTGTTGCTTATATCTCCTCTCTCAAATCACTAACTTAGGCATCGGAATATCTTGGCCGGAACACCACCGGAGACTCTAATCCTATTGTTTGCTCTTGTGTGAAGGCCCGACCCGTCCTTGAACACCGCGATACCACTCGGAGAGTGTGCCACATTTCTCCTCGGAAAACTGTATTAACAAGTTCCATACCCATTGGGCTCATTTCAGTCATCATCCATGTATTTAAGAATCAAAACCTCTTAATTAGCAGACATACATTATCATACAGTTGAACGAGGAAGACGTTTGAACATATTTAGTAATGAAGCTTTTTTTCTAGGTATGTTTGAGAGTTGAGAGAGTGGGTATGAGGTGGCAAATAATAATATTATGGGAATGACTGTGTGGGGGAGCGGTTGGGTGAATGATTGCACTTCCTTCCCACTCCTCTGACCTCTCAAATGAAATGAGTGGGAAGCTCTTTAAATCAAGGATCTCTTTTTCTCTTTTTCTTTTACCAATTCAACATTATGGTTAATGCCTCGTCGTTTGATGTCTATACCATGAAGAGAATCATGTTCCTTAGATCATGGCATGATTATTAAATTATGAATTCTCTATTGTGTGACTTTTGATCCAGCGAATTCCTAAAGTGATAGAGAACTATGAGCTCATTATTGTGCTGCTATGTAATTGAATGGATTTCATATTAATTACAAGTGTCAGTAGGGTTGACTAAAGCTGCTTTCTACATAAAAACAAAGACTCAAGAATCCCTATATATATTATAATCTCTTCACCCTGTATCAATTCTCAATCAACCACAGAATCCACAGCTGCATGCTTTATTACTTTTGCAAATGATTCAAGTTGTTTGCCTACAAGGAGAAAATGAAGTCTACAATGAGCATAGATTAACCTGATCCCCACAAACTGGCCACATGCATTTGCAGTCATAGGAGTACGGTTTATCAAGGCTGTCAAAGTCAAGAACATAGCTATAAACTATTACGGGCGGTTTATCAGAGCAGTCAAGATCAAGGACAGAGCTATAAACTATTATAGACAAGCGCCAAGGGCCAAAATATATTGCTGCTAAGGAACCAATATTTTTGTGAGTTATTGGCAGTTGGGTTTAATATGTATAATTATCACCATTGACTTTGTTTACAGGGGAAAAGGAAGTCGCCCACTCCAGAGTCAATGTCATATATTGCCAACAAACTATACATAGGTTTTGAGTGAACAGGTAAAGTTAAGAGCCCCACTTGTGTTGAGTTGTTGACCACTATATTTAACATTGTCGGCCACCTGCCCAAAGTCAAAAATCCAGGCTTATTCTCTAATTCAGTTGGTTGAGTTGACCAATGTCTTTAGAATATGTATTCTCACACATTTTTTTATCTGATAATCTAATCTTATTTAAAATAAACCAAGTTGTAATTTTTTAATAGATTAAAATAATGGAGGAATTTTCTTTAAACCAATTTAAAGGAAAACTTTATTCTAAGAAGAAGATGATCAGATGGATGAAGGGCATTGAGGGTGACTTCCTTCTTCTGCTGTTGAGGTATATGTTGTTTTGGACGGGATAGGTAATGGTTTTAAAGGGGCTACGTAGTGCAGCTTGGCTTAGGGGGCAGCCAAGTCCAGTCATCTATCTATATCTATATACGCTATATCACAACGACTAAGAATTATTCAAACTCAACCTCTCTTTCTTCGGAACTGAAATAACATCCCTTTAGCTAGGATGGTGGTCTACGATCATGAGAAAGACATAATAGAATAAAGTAGTCGCTCCTATCCTTTATAGTCGAGTTGCTTCCTTGCCTACCTTACCTCCTCTAAACTACTATCATTCTTCCCAGCCTGCCTATTTTATCTGTTTATAAAAGATTTAACAAAGTCTTAATAAAATAAGGCTCAGAACAACTCGAGACATAAGGCCCCGAAGGAATGAGATGCAGTTCTTTAATCACTCCAGTCAGAATTTTCAGTCCAAAATTTTCTATGTGATTCAGAGCTGGAAAGGAGGAAGACTGCACTATAGAATTTGATAGAATTGTATTTTCAATGATATATTTCTGCAATATACATGGCTATATATACACAACGTGTGTGTGACTTTACAAGGGAATGGCAATGAATGATAAATTTCCTTATATAACTGATTGACTATTTTCCTTCAACAACCAAATTGTCATTACTGCTTGATTATCCTTTCCTTGTATAGTTGTCTTCCAGTATGGTAGGAGTATGGTAAGAATTGATATTTGTGGATCCTTCCTTATTGTAGCTTGATGTCACTGCAGTCATGGGATGATATCCATGATCTTCGGCAGACTTAGTGTTGTCTTGTTCTGGATGTCAAGTTGCATCTTGATGAGGTGTAATCTTGTCGACAGGTGGAGATGGGCTAACAGCCCCCCTCAAGCAAATGGGAGGGGTACAGACCATAAGCTTGTCACGTAGGAGCAAGAAACGGGCAGAGGTAAGGCCCTTGGTGAAAATATCAGCCGGTTGGTCACAGGTGGAAATAAAATTGAGAGTGATGTCTTTGTTCAAGACCTTCTCACGGATAAAGTGGTAATCCACCTCAATGTGTTTAGTTCGGGCATGGTAGATAGGATTAGATGCAAGGGCCATAGCACCAAGGTTGTCACACCGAATTACAGGCAGATGAAGAAGAGGAAGGTGGAGGTCCTTCAGTAACATATGCAGCCAATAAAGTTCCGTAGTAACCATAGCCATAGCCCGATATTCGGCTTCGGTGCTGGATTTTGAGACGACGGACTGTTTCTTAGCACACCAAGAAATCAAGCAAGGACCAAGGAATACTCCAAAACCAGTTGTAGACCGCCTATCATCAAGGTCCCCCGCCCAATCGGAATCACAGTAGGCCTGCAAAGAGAGGGTACCCTTAGAGTAAAAGAGACCATAATCCACAGAGCCCTTAAGATAGCGAAGAACACGTTTGAGGGCTGTCCAATGACTGGAGGTTGGAGAGTGTAGGTGCTGGCATAGCTGATTCACGGAGTAGGCTATTTCAGGGCGAGTTAATGTGCAATATTGAAGTCCTCCCACAAGCTGCTGATATTCAGTGACATTATCAAGTGGATTACCATCCAAGGAGGAGAGTTTGGATCCTAAGACACAAGGTGAACGACATGCTTTTGCTCCTACCATTCTGGCTTTGTGCAGTAAGTCCACAATATACTTGGAATGCCGTAGGTGAATGCTTGAAGTGTCACGCTGCACTTGAATGCCCAAAAAATAATTTTAACTCTCCAAGGTCTTTCAAGGCAAAGTCTGTCCGAAGCTTGTCAAGAAGGGAACAAATAACAGAGCCATGAGTCCCTGTAACTACAATATCATCAATATAAATTAAAATAAATAAGTGAGTTGTGCCTTGATGATATAAAAATAAGGAGCTATCAACCAAAGACTGGACAAACCCAAACTCAAGGAGGGAATCAGACAGTTTGTTAAACCAAGCACGTGGGGCTTGCTTCAAGCCATAGATGGCTTTGTGTAATTTACAAACATGACCGGGGAACTCAGGATGCACGAAATCTTGAGGTTGGGTCATATAAACATCTTCTTGCAGTTTTCCATGAAGGAAGGCATTCGAAATATCCAATTGACGAATGGGCCAATTATAGTGGACAGCAATGGCAAGAACGACCCGGACAGTAGATGGCTTGATGACGGGGCTGAATGTTTTGGTGTAATCAATACCGCTCCTTTGATCAAATCCTTTGGCCACCAAGCGTGCTTTGTAGTGGTCAATGGAACCATCGGGCTTGTGTTTGAGTTTGTAGACCCACTTGGTCCGAACTGGATGACGACCGGGCGGTAGGGGGCATAACGACCATGTATGGTTAGCCAAGAGTGCATCAAATTCTTGGTTCATTGCTTCACGCCAAGATGGTGATTTAAAAGCATCAGAGAAACATGAAGGTTCAGCCACAATAAGAGAGCTTTGCAGCGCCAGTAGGGGGTGTTTGGTGGAGTAAAAAAGCTTGTAATCACCAAAAGGTTTGGGCTTGAGTGACTCGGTCTTGGAACGTGTAACCATCTGATGAGGTTCCTGCGAGGAAGCAATTTCCTGATTTTGAACATTGGGTAAGGTCGCCACCTGCAAGGGAGATACTTGAGCAGTAGGTGCTAAGTCAGAAAATCCAGATTCAAACGTAGGTGTAGGGAGAGATAATGTAGGGGAGAGGGTTGGAGGGTCATAGGGGTGGACGAGTGGGATGGGAGAGGAGTGGGCTGTGTCGGTGATGGTAGTGTGGTCGTGGAGATGTTGGGAGAAGTAGGGGGCAGTAGGTGTACTAGGGGGTCAGTAAAGGGATGGGTTGGTGATGACACATAAGGGACAGCTGTAACTTGATTGAGGGCTGGTAGGGGTGACGTGGGAGGAGCAGGTAAAGGGAAAGAAATATTAGGCAATTGAATTACAACAGGACTCACAGTGGGCATAGGTATTTGTGGAGACGTGGGGCTGAGAGAACGGTGTTGAGCAGGAAACAAAGTCTCGTCAAAGACTACATGACGAGAGAGATATACACGTTGAGAGACCGGATCAAAACACTTGTAGCCTCTATGGTTAGAACTAAACCCAATAAAAATACATTGCTTGCTTTTAAATGATAATTTGTTGGGGAGATAAGGTCGTAAAGCAGATAACAAGCACATCCAAAAATACGAAGTAACGAGTAATCTGGAGAGCGATGAAATAATTTAAAAAATGGGGAGTCATTGGACAACAGGGGAGTGGGCAACTGGTTGATAATATATGCAGAATGTAAAAAAGCATCAACCCAAAACGTAGTTGGCAAATGAGACTGAGCAAGGAGGGAGAGACCCATCTCCATTAAATGGCGATGTTTTCTCTCGGCCAAGCCGTTTTGCTGTGCTGTGTGTGGGCAAGAACGACGATGAACAATTCCATTGAGAGGAAGAAAGTCAGAAAAGGATTTAGAAACAAATTCACCTCCATTATCTGTTTGAAATTGTTTTATTCGACTACAAAGTTGATTCTCAACAAGCGCTTTAAATTTTACAAAGGAAGGAAATACATCAGATTTTTGAGCAAGAGGATAAACCCAAGAGAAGCGACTGAAATCATCAATAAACACGACATAGTAGCGAAAGCCACCGAGGGAGATGGAAGGAGACGTCTAGACATCGGAGTGAACCAACTCCAAAGGTGACAATGATACTCGAGAGGAGGAAGCAAAGGGTAGCTTCTTGGATTTCCCATATTGGCAGAATTCACATACGGAATTTTTATTTGTAGAAGACGAAACTGGAAGATTATTGGAGCTGAGGACACGAGAGACGACTGGAGAGGAAGCATGGCCCAACCGAGCATGCCAGGTATCAAATGATGCACACATGCCAAGAAAGGCAACGCAGGAACGAGCTTTGTTGAGAGAACAATTTTGTAATTTTATTGGGTAGAGGCCGTTGATACTAGGACCATCAAGGAGTGTTTTGCCCGTCAGATTGTCCTTTATAAAAAATTTGGAGCCAGTTAGTATAAAAAAGCAATCATTGTCTATACAAAATCTATTAATAAAGAGGAGGTTGGCTGCAACATTAGGACAATGAAGAACATGGGTTAAGAGAAATTTGGATTGAGGAGTGCGAAGAAGAGTGGAACCTGTGTTTTGAATCTGGAGTCTAGACCCATTACCTACTGCCACCATATCTTTGCCGGTGAATGGGTGCTGTATTGCCAAGTTCTCCAAATTAGCCGTGAGATGAGCATTTGCCCCACTGTCAGCATACCAGTCATCATCCACAAGAGCATTGTTCTGAGCGACCATGGCTGCTAACTGGGGCGGTGGGTGGCGTCCCTGATATGTGTAGTCCATACGATGGAAACAATCCAGTGCCTGATGACTGGATTTGCCACATATCTGGCAAGCAGCACATGGAGTAGCGGAGTTCGACTGAGGAGCTCCAGATGGTGGTGATCTAGAGGAAAATGATTTATCATTTGCGGGGCTGCTGCATGTGATGTGGGGGACGAGTATGTCTTCTTGGGGAAGAGGAGAGTGAGCCACGTGATTTTCTGGTGAAAAATGGAGGAGATTGCCTTTTGTTAGAAAAAAGAGGAAATGAAGTGTTACTTGGTGGAATAGAACTGTGTTGATTTTCTAAGAAAATCTCATGGGATAGCAGTTCAGCTTGGAATTCTTCAAAGGAGATCTTATCTTTTCGAGTGGCAAATGAGAGAGATATGACAAATGGGCCGTATGAGGCATTGAGACCATTAATCACATACGAGATCAGGTCTTGGTCGTCAATAGGCTTGCCTGAAATGGCAAGTTGGTCAGCATACTCCTTGGCAGACTGGAGATATTTAGAGCAGGACTTCGACCCTTGATGAAGGTGTTGAAGTTGCCGTTTGAGTTGAGCAACCCGACATGGGGATTGTAAAGCAAATTTTGTGGCAAGGGAGACCCAAGCTTAGCGGGAGGTATTTACACCATACACAGTCGCCAGAACTTTCTCAGTAAGAGTGGCATTAATCCAACTCAAGAGGCTTTGGTCCTTCTTTGTCCATATGACAAAGGCAGGATTAACAGTAGTTGTATCTTTCCTTGATCATCAGGAAGAAACTGGTTGGGGCACGGTTCAGAACCATCCACGATGCCCAAAAGATCATTGCTTCGTAAAACAGGGAGAAATTGGTTGAGCCACATAAGGTAATTGGGCCCATCAAGTTTGACAGAGACAAACACAGTGATATTGGGAAAGGTAGAGGCAGCAGTGTTTGAGGCCATTGAGAAAAGGGAATGAAGAGGAAAAGAAAAAAAAAAAAAAAAGAGTAAGAAACATGACAGGAAATAGAGACAAGTGTGAACTTGATTCAGGGCTTTGATACCATGATAGAATTGTATTTTCAATGATATATTCCCGCAATATACATGACTATATATACACCAACGTGTGTGTGACTTTACAAGGGAATGGCAATGAATGATAAATTTCCTTATAGAATTTTCCTGGATAGCACGATTGGGAACAAAGGCTGCTTGCAATTTAAAATAAACCAAGTTGTAATTTTTTAATAGATTAAAATAATGGAGGGATTTTCTTTAAACCAATTTAAAGGAAAACATTATTCTTTATTATTTTTTCTAGGTTTTTATGTAAAGATAGTGATGATATAAATACTACATGGTCCAACATGTATGGACCTCTATAGAAAGATTGCTAATTGATGGAACCTCGACCAATGGATACCCCCTCCCCGCGCACACTAGGAAGTGGATTGAGTAGCCCCGAAAGAGATGAACTGACCTATAGACCTCTAATTGACTGTTGATCCTCTAGCTGATTCATGAATCGACAGTCTCCTGGTCATCAGTTACTTGCCCAACAGATTTATGATAAAAAGACTATAGAAGGAAAGGTATCCCGACTTAACCTTATAAAGGAAGAATTGACTCTATAAGGAAACGACTCGCTTGATCATTCATGAGAATTTACTACCTTCCATGCCGGATCTTGACATAGCCTTATCACTGACAATCTTATTAAAAGATTGCAAACCTTAGATATGTGTTCTCTTCTCTTCTCATTCTCTTGTTTCATCAAAGATCACCTTACTAGCTTAGACATCGAAGTGCCACTACATTCCCTGTAAGTCACTTATGTTTATCTTTGTTTTTTCAAGTATTCTTAACTAGACTACTGATACGCGATCAACTGTATCCTGGGATGGAATTAGGAAAAAAGAAAATGAAGGAAATTAAAAAAACAAAAGAGATGGATACATAATGATATGTCTGCTCTCCACCCTTCCTTTCCATCATGTCGTGGAAGGAAAAAGCACTCAACTTTAAGTCATCAGAAAGCAAAGGTGCTCTACCATCCCCATAATGATGATCGGAATATCATGTAAACAGACTCGACTTAACAGCTCGATGAAATTGACACAGTTCTTTTTATTAACTTAAGTTTTTAAGACAAGTGATAATTTAACATGATATCAGAGTTAAATGTCTTGAATTCAACCAAGATAATATAGGGGCAATGAGACATTGTGGACCCAACAAGGAGCTCTATTATATGAGAAGTGTATTGTTTTCATTTTTACCGATCTCTTATCCATCTTCGTATAAGAGATGGACAAATCCATATTTAAGTGTGTGAATTTAAATATGATCATATGAAAACGTTCATACATATAAGTGCATGTGTTGTTAATGCTGTGGAGTAATGTTCAACTGCGTATATATATTTGGACTCATTCAATCATCCATACATATTTAACAATGAAAAGCTGTAACAACCAAAAGCTTGGCAAGACTTGTACTACTAGATATATATCATGCAATTGAAGGGTTTTGACATGCCACATCTTTAGTAATGAAGCAATGCAAATGTTATGGACTTTTGTTGTATTTTCCACACAACAGTCGATATGATTAATTTACAATATGCAAGCTATGACTATAATTTATCGTAGCCCATATCATTTATTGTGCATGCATCATCATCAAATGCCTCTTGCACAGTGATGCACACGTCATGGAATTGCCGAAGGATTATTAATACGTATAATACTCTTTATTGACATGTACTCTATGATAGTTTTAAGGTGTTACCTTATTGAGGATGAAACTCCACCAAATGCCACTTTCTCTCCCTCTAAGTTTAGGAGTACTTGTTGGAATGCAAAAATGAAAGAATGACTCATATGGCTTAAAAAGAAAAAAAAAAAAAAAAACTCTTTGGGCATGATCAGATGTTCAGGGTATACTTCGAACGTTCCAATGGGATGTCGGACGTTCAATTAGGCAAACATCAAACATTCAAGTGGGATGTCGAACGTTTGGCTAGAGCGACATTAAACGTTCCATTTTTTTTTTTTTTTTTTTTTTATATATGTCCATAACCAAGGGGAGGGGAAAATAGGATGGTGATTCGAACTAGTGACATTCACAGCTCCATTTCATGAGACATAGTCTCCAACCGATCGAACTACCCATTGGGTATACATTAAACATTCGATCGGGATACTTGAACATTTGGAATTCGGAAGGTGGGTATAATATCAAAGTTATTTATGGGGAAATCAGTTTATTTATTTTATGAGATTACAATATATAATGTTAGTTATAATTTGGTGTTGGTTTATAACACACGATTTATTGAATAAATGTATTTATTTCGGTGCATTATAAAGGAGTAACTCAATCAGTTGGGGACCATGGCTTATAAAGCGAAAGTCACAAGTTTGAATATCCTTTCTCTTGTACGGACATGTGGCCAAAAAAAAAAAAAAATTCCAAATGTTTGGCCTGTTCAACACGCCTTTCCCCTCATGTACGCCTTTGCATTGATAAGCTCACTAATAGAAACTGATGAGTCATGAGTTGAAGACAAAATTTCAGTTGAAAATTCATCATTCAATTCAAGTGTCGTTATATAAGCTGTAGTTTGGTCAAAATCATTTTTTATTTTAACAATCAATAGCTCATTTCATCATCCATGTATTTAACAATCAAAATATTAAAGCTCTTACGCAAACATACATTATCTTACAGACATAAATTAGTGTACAAAATTTGATTGTAGGGAGTAAATTTTTTTTTTTTTTTTTTTGGCATATCTCATGGATCTCTAAGTTCATTTTCATATCACAAAGAGCCAATTGTAAATCTTGTAAACTGAAGGGAGTGATTTTGCATTTTTCCTAAAAATTTACTCGGTTTGTAACTTTTAGGCCCCCCAAATAGCCAAGAGGTGCCGTAGACTCAAATATCTTGGATTCGATTATGAACTAAGAGTTTTAATTTCTTAAATATTTTATATTATATTCTTAGTTCTTTCTTGTCATTTTGTATTATCATACTAGCTCTCCATTGGTCTTTCCATATATTTAAGCTTCAATTAATTTAACTTATTAGAATTGTTAGGGTTATAGCTAGTATTGTGCTCCTTGAATCTTATTAGATAAATTAATTACTCATGTGATCCACTTTTAGGGTTGAATACTATCCAAAAGAATGTTGTTAGATGTACTATAACTTTTGCTACAAGTTCCTTACAAACTGACATGATAATCCATGTGACACTTATCACGTGATTAGCCACCAAATAATTAAATTTTGTTATTTAATTTTTTACCATTAAAATATTGCCACATGAGTTTGTAAGGTCGGAATTGTAATAAAAGTTGTAGTACTTCTTGCATTTTCCTAATCTATATCAATCTTGTATGAAATCAAGATGTGTATGATTGTTTTAATAATTAAGTAGCTAGCTTTTCTTATTATTTGACTATTTTTATAGTTCATGTAATATTAAATTAATTCAGATGCAATCGTTTAATTAGTTAGAGATGATAATACAATAAGTATTTTAAGTGGTTTTTCGTGTCAGACACTTATCCACCTAAAATATATCACGTCGTGTAATAAATGAGTATGAATAGTAACATTACTAGCTCTAATACAATACTAGCAATTTGAATGGGGAAAAATAATTTTGTTTTTAGTTTGAAATTTCTTTTATTAGTGAGGCTAAGTTCTCTACTTTATATTGGACTTATCAATGCATCATGCCTTTAACAATCAGAAGCTCCTAATTATCATGCAGTAGTATTTGTACGGAATGTGATTTCTTCATTTCATTTGAACTGTAAAGTATCTAATTAATTATATTCTATGAGTATTTTTGTCTTTTTCACTTCTTAAAATGGTAAAAATACTCATCAAATATAACTAACCGAATATCAAAATGATCTAATTTGTACCTCTTGAAAGGAGGAATTAAGATGTTTGAAAGCATTAATTGTAAATCATACAGAAGTTTGGTCTATTGTTTACACAGGAGTTGATATCATTGACAATATTGCGTCACAGTCTAAAGACCCTACTATTTCCTCTCATGCACACCATGGAAGCGTGACGCTAGCCACAGATTCTTAATTCCCGACCCTACAATGGCGGCGATTAATGGAGCAACCAACATTAATCAATCAGATACTTTATTAGCTAGTAAGCAAGTAAATTACTCCAAGAGGGAAAAAAGGGAGGGGGTAAAAGCTAGGAAAGCCTTCTGCCTATATATATATATATATAGGCTTGCATTCTCTTCTTAAAACTCCAAGCAACCTATATATATATAGGCTTGCATTCTCTGCTGAAAACTCCAAGCAATATCTCATTCTCATAGCTATTAGCCTAGAGCAAGCTGCAGAGATGGTGGGGAAAATGCATTATAGCATTTCTCATCACCTTCCCTTCAATGGCTCGCTCTAATACTGCTTTTGCGGCTATTCTCCAAGTGAAAGCCGAATACTGGTATTGCCACAGTGACTTCCCAATCCCGGTGCCTAGCATACCTTCCTAGCTTTTCACCTATCTTTTTGCTGCCTTTGCGGATGTCAAACCCAACACCTATGAAGTCACCTTTCCTGACGAATATAGGGAGCGGTTCTCAACCTTCACCCAATCCGTGCAAAAAACAAACAAAAAGGTCAAAACCCTTTTATCCATCGGTGGATTCTCTGGCCCTACCTTTGCTTTAATGGCTAGCCAGCTCAGTACCTGCAAATCATTCATAGATTCCTCAATAAAGCTAGCAAGGTCTAACGACTTCCATGGCCTTAGCCTCCACTGGCTGTACCCCTCAACGGCGGCCGACATGACCAACCTTGGTTCTCTCCTCGATGAATGGCATGCAGCCGTTCACAAAGAGTCCGAGCTGATCGGAAATGACCAGTTGCTTCTAGCCGCAGCGGCCAATTACATGTTGTCCATGTTGCCCACAGTCACATATCCCGTTAATCAGATTGCAAGGAAGTTGGACTGGATCAACATAGTGGCGTACGACTTCTATAACCCCGCTCTAGCTAGGAATAGAAGTGGACCTTTTGCAGCATTGCAAAGTCCACAAATCAATGCAGAAACCCCACCTTGTGGGTATAACGGCATCAGTGCTTGGCTTGCAACAACTATGCCCGCCAATAAAATAGTCCTTGGCCTTCCATTTTATGGTGCCACGTGGCGCCTAGTAAATGAAAATAATTGAGAAATATTTGTGCCGGCTGCTGGACGGGCTCAAAGTGATATAATATATATTAATGACTCAGATGGGACCTTACCTTATAACCAAATCAAGTATTTCATAGAGAAACACCCAGGTCGCAGACAGGATCACAGTGACAAATATGTTGTAGACTATTTCAGTGCTGGGAATACTTGGATTGGTTATAATGACATTCAGAGTATTAGAGCTAAGGTTGAATATACTAGGGGAAAGGGATTGCTCGGTTACTATGCATGGCATGTGGGCAGCGACAGAGATGGGACTCTTTCAGGAGCAGGTTAGAATGTTTATATCTTTCCTAAATCATGCATCTACAATTTGCCTTTGAAGCATATATATAAGTTTTTTTTTTTTTTTTTTGTCACATACAAGTGTCTCTGTTTTGATTTGTGCATGCATCCTCCATATTAATTCTCACTTGTTATGTATGTGTAATTCTAATTACTTGTAAGGTTTATATGAGTCTGTGATGCAAAGTTAGCTCAATCACCTCCAAAGATCTCTTGACCGAGGGTGGTCGAATCGCCCTAATAACTTTCGAGTAGCTCATCCCCACCCCTTCAATTTTAACCTGTTTATAGTGTGGCGGTAAGTGTTTTAAGATAATTATTAGGTGTGCTAGAGTATATTTGCTACTTGTTAAATGTTGCCAGTACGTGTCAACATGTAATTTGAAGGTATAAATCAAGGGTTTTACTTTTACCTCATTCTTATTGAACTCAAACTCTTCCAATTTGAATTTGTAAGTCTTTATTGATCATTCTAACTTGTAACTTGTAATTCTTATTGCTATTCCAACTTCTGGTGCATGGCCAATTCTTGAACAGGCTGACACTAGCAACGGCACCAGCCCCGGCATTAACAACGGCACCGCAGCCGTCAACTCCACAGGCACCAGCAATGGCACCCACACCAGCACTGGCACCGCTACCTCCATTGCCACCGGCGTCGGCACTGTCACCGGCACCGTCACCAACACCATCACTAGCACCAACACCAACACCAACACTTTCATCTGTGTCAACACTTGTCTGGCTCTAGCACTAGCTAGCTCGGTGTGAACATTCAGGCTACTTATAATATATGTCGTAATCGGTTGATCAAAAGCTTGTGTTATCAACAATAAGGCCTCTTAATTAAGATACATGTCCATTGTGTTATGAAGCTTGTATTGGTCTCCAAGGAGTATCTCAATCGGCTGTGAACCACGCCTTGTGAAGTGGAGGTCAATAATTCGAATCCTTCCTCCCCCTCTTATGCAGACATGTCATAAAAAAAAAAAGCTTGTATTGTGTACAATAAGGCCAATTATCAAATATTGTGTGTTGTAAGGCCATTAATCAAATATTGTTATGGAAGTAAAATAGGGATAAAGTAGACATTATATTATAGTACATTTATATTTAAAATGAAGTAGATTTCATTTAGATTAGTTTTGTTATCAGTATTTTTAGATTAGAGATAGACATGTGTCTATTTGTATTTCAATTATCTATTTATTTATTTTAGAGTGAGGATTGTATTAGTTATCTTTCTAGGTTTATTTCCAGTGTAGGAATTTTACTCCAAGTCTAAGTCATTGTAATCTTCCTATTTAAAGGATGATATTTTAATAAAAAAGGGATCAGAAAATTAATTCCAAACCTTGAGTTTAAAAAGGGTTTTTTAGGTTTCCTCAAAATCTAAAAGGTTTAGGTTCCCTTTGAATCTAAGGTCTAGGTTCCCTCAGAATCTATAATCTATTCCCGTTACGTATTCACGTAACATTTGGTATCAGAGCCAAGATCTTGTCAATGGCGAATCCAAGGCTGGATCGACTTGAGCAGCAGCTAGGAAACCTCATGACTATGGTTGAAGGCTTTATGAAGAAGATGGAAGAAAATAATGAGATGATTCAAGAAAAATTGTCTGCATTGATTGCCAAATTCGATGATGGTTTAGCTGATAACAACGATGAATTTCATTGCTATGAGCAGCCACAAATGGTGCTACCACCGTATCCCATGCCATCACTGGATTTCCAACCAACCGAAGACATCAACAACCTTGTTAAACCACAGGATCCATTTCACCATGTTGAAATCTCACCACCAACAATAAAGTCTTCATGCCACAACCACCTGAAACCAGCCGAACGACTTCCATGGATGCAAACAAAGATGATGGATCAAAAAGACAAGACCTGTGTGTTGAGAATCGATACACACCGGTTACAGTTCTGGTTGTGTTTGATGACCACCATGCTTGGAAAAATGGAAGTGCATCAGCCGAGAGAACGACCACCTAGGAAAAGGATGAAAGGCCAAAGACAAAAAAAAAAAAAAAAAAAAAAAAAATGGGGGGCGACATTGGAAGAAAAGAATTTCTAGACCTTGAGGACAAGGTCTCCTTAAGG
>NC_081546.1:15593617-15598736 GCF_901000735.1 Corylus avellana
ATTATAGGTTCTGAGGGAACCTAGACCTTAGATTCAAAGGGAACCTAAACCTTTTAGATTTTGAGGAAACCTATAAAACCCTTTTCAAACTCAAGGTTTGGAATTAATTTTCTGATCCCTTTTTATTAAAATATCATCATTTAAATAGGAAGATTACAATGACTTAGATTTGGAGTAAAACTCCTACACTGGAGATAAACCTAGAAAGATAACTAATGCAATCCTGACTCTAAAATAAATAACTAGATAATTGAAATATAAATAAACACATATCTCTAATCTAAAAATGCTGATAACAAAACTAATCTAAATGAAATCTAATTCATTTTAAATATAAATCTACTGCAATATAATGTCTACTTTATCCATATGTTACTTCCATAACAATCCTTCTCCCTTAAGGAGACCTTGTCCTCAAGGTCTAGAAATTCTTTTCTTCCAATGTCGCCCTCCATTTTTTTTTTTTTTTTTTTGTCTTTGGCCTTTCATCCTTTTCCTAGGTGGTCGTTCTCTCGGCTGATGCACTTCCATTTTTGCAAGCACGGTGGTCATCAAACACAACCAGAATTGTAACCGATGTGTATCGATTCTCAACACAGGTCTTGTCTTTTTGATCCATCATCTTTGTTTGCATCCATGGAAGTCGTTCTGCTGGTTTCAGGTGGTTGTGGTATGAGGACTTTATTGTTGGTGGTGAGATTTCAACATGGTGAAATGGATCCTGTGGTTTAACAAGTTTGTTGATGTCTTCGGTTGGTTGGAAATCCAGTGATGGCATGGGATACGGTGGTAGCACCATTTGTGGCTGCTCATAGCAATGAAATTCATCGTTGTTATCAGCTAAACCATCATCGAATTTGGCAATCAATGCAGACAATTTTTCTTGAATCATCTCATTATTTTCTTCCATCTTCTTCATAAAGCCTTCAACCATAGTCATGACGTTTCCTAGCTGCTGCTCAAGTCGATCCAGCCCTGGATTCGCCATTGACAAGATCTTGGCTCTGATACCAAATGTTACGTGAATACGTAACGAGAATAGATTATAGGTTCTGAGGGAACCTATACCTTAGATTCAAAGGGAACCCAGACCTTTTAGATTTTGAGGAAACTTAAAAAACCCTTTTCAAACTCAAGGTTTGGAATTAATTTTTTGATCCATTTTTATTAAAATATCATCATTTAAATAAGAAGATTACAATGACTTAGACTTGGAGTAAAACTCCTACACTGGAGATAAACCTAGAAAGATAACTAATGCAATCCTGACTCTAAAATAAATAACTAGATAATTGAAATATAAATAGACACATATCTCTAATCTAAAAATGCTGATAACAAAACTAATCTAAATGAAATCTAATTCATTTTAAATATAAATCTACTGTAATATAATGTCTACTTTATCCCTATGTTACTTCCATAACAATCCTTCCCCCTTAAGGAGACCTTGTCCTCAAGGTCTAGAAATTCTTTTCTTCCAATGTCGCCCCCCATTTTTGCATTTTTGCATTTTTTTTTGTCTTTGGCCTTTCATCCTTTTCCTAGGTGGTCGTTCTCTGGGCTGATGCACTTCCATTTTTGCAAGCATGGTGGTCATCAAACACAACCAGAACTGTAACCGGTGTGTATCGATTCTCAACACACAGGTCTTGTCTTTTTGATCCATCATCTTTGTTTGCATCCATGGAAGTCGTTCTGCTCGTTTTAGGTGGTTGCGACATGAGGACTTTATTGTTGGTGGTGAGATTTCAACATGGTGAAATGGATCCTGTGGTTTAACAAGGTTGTTGATGTCTTCGGTTGGTTGGAAATCCAGTGATGGCATGGGATACGGTGGTAGCACCATTTGTGGCTGCTCATAGCAATGAAATTCATCGTTGTTATCAGCTAAGCCATCATCGAATTTGGCAATCAATGCAGACAATTTTTCTTGAATCATCTCATTATTTTCTTCCATATTCTTCATAAAGCCTTCAACCATAGTCATGAGGTTTCCTAGCTGTTGCTCAAGTCGATCCAGCCTTGGATTCGCCATTGACAAGATCTTGGCTCTGATACTAAATGTTACGTGAATACATAACGGGAATAGATTATAGGTTCTGAGGGAACCTAGACCTTTTAGATTTTGAGAAAACCTAAAAAACCCTTTTTAAACTCAAGGTTTGGAATTAATTTTCCGATCCCTTTTTATTAAAATATCATCCTTTAAATAGGAAGATTACAATGACTTAGACTTGGAGTAAAACTCCTACACTGGAAATAAACCTAGAAAGATAACTAATGCAATCCTCACTCTAAAATAAATAACTTGATAATTGAAATACAAATAGACACATGTCTATCTCTAATCTAAAAATACTGATAACAAAACTAATCTAAATGAAATCTACTTCATTTTAAATATAAATGTACTATAATATAATGTCTACTTTATCCCTATTTTACTTCCATAACAATATTTGATTAATGGCCTTACAACACACCATATTTGATAATTGGCCTTATTGTACACAATACAAGCTTTTTTTTTTTTTTTTTATGACATGTCTGCATAAGAGGGGGAGGAAGGATTCGAATTATTGACCTCTACTTTACAAGGCGTGGTTCACAGCCGATTGAGCTACTCCTTGGAGACCAATACATGCCTCTTAACACAATGGACATGTATCTTAATTAAGAGGCCTTATTGTTGATAACACAAGCTTTTGATCAAACGATTACGACATATATTATAAGTAGCCTGAATGTTCACACCGAGCTAGCTAGTGCTGGAGCCAGACAAGTGTTGACACAGATGAAAGTGTTGGTGTTGGTGTTGGTGCTAGTGATGGTGTTGGTGATGGTGCCGACGCTGGTGGCAGTGGAGGTAGCGGTGCCAGTGCTGGTGTGGGTACCATTGCTGGTGCCTGTGGCGTTGACGGCTGCGGTGCCGTTGTTAATGCCGGGGCTGGTGCCGTCGCTAGTGTCAGCTTGTTCAAGAATTCGCCATGCACCAGAAGTTGGAATAGCAATAAGAATTACAAGTTACAAGTTAGAATGATCAATAAAGACTTACAAATTCAAATTGGAAGAGTTTGAGTTCAATAAGAATGAGGTAAAAGTAAAACCCTTGATTTATACCTTCAAATTACATGTTGACACGTACTAGCAACATTTAACAAGTAGCAAATATACTCTAGCACACCTAATAATTATCTTAAAACACTTACCGCCACACTATAAACAGGTTAGAATTGAAGGGGTGGGGATGAGCTACCCGAAAGTTATTAGGGCGATTTGACCACCCTCGGTCAAGTGATCTTTGGAGGTGATTGAGCTAACTTTGCATCACAGACTCATATAAACCTTAGAAGTAATTAGAATTACACATACATAACAAGTGAGAATTAATATGGACGATGCATGCACAAATCAAAACAGAGACACTTGTATGTGACAAAAAAAAAAAAAAAAAAAAACCTTATATATATATATATATATATATGCTTCAAAGGCAAATTGTAGATGCATGATTTAGGAAAGATATAAATATTCTAACCTGCTCCTGAAAGAGTCCCATCTCTGTCGCTGCCCACATGCCATGCATAGTAACCGAGCAATCCCTTTCCCCTAGTATATTCAACCTTAGCTCTAATACTCTGAATGTCATTATAACCAATCCAAGTATTCCCAGCACTGAGATAGTCTACAACATATTCGTCACTGTGATCCTGTCTGCGACCTGGGTGTTTCTCTATGAAATACTTGATTTGGTTATAAGGTAAGGTCCCATCTGAGTCATTAATATATATTATATCACTTTGAGCCCGTCCAGCAGCCGGCACAAATATTTCTCAGTTATTTTTATTTACTAGGCGCCACGTGGCGCCATAAAATGGAAGGCCAAGGACTATTTTATTGGCGGGCATAGTTGTTGCAAGCCAAGCACTGATGCCGTTATGCCCACAAGGTGGGGTTTCTGCATTGATTTGTGGACTTTGCAATGCTGCAAAAGGTCCAGTTCTATTCCTAGCCAGAGCGGGGTTATAGAAGTCGTACGCCACTATGTTGATCCAGTCCAACTTCCTTGCAATCTGATTAACGGGATATGTGACTGTGGGCAACATGGACGACATGTAATTGGCCGCTGCAGCTAGAAGCAACCGGTCATTTCCGATCAGCTCGGACTCTTTGTGAACGGCTGCACGCCATTCATCGAGGAGAGAACCAAGGTTGGTCATGTCGGCCGCCGTTGAGGGGTACAACCAGTGGAGGCTAAGGCCATGGAAGTCGTTAGACCTTGCTAGCTTTATTGAGAAATCTATGAATGATTTGTAGGTACTGAGCTAGCTAGCCATTAAAGCAAAGGTAGGGCTAGAGAATCCACCGATGGATAAAAGGGTTTTGACGTTTTTGTTTGTTTTTTACACGGATTGGGTGAAGGTTGAGAACCGCTCCCTATATTCGTCAGGAAAGGTGACTTCATAGGTGTTGGGTTTGACATCCGCAAAGGCAGCAAAAAGATGGGTGAAAAGCTAGGAAGGTATGCTAGGCACCGGGATTGGGAAGTCACTGTGGCAATACCAGTATTCGGCTTTCACTGGGAGAATAGCCGCAAAAGCAATATTAGAGCGAGCCAATGAAGGGAAGGTGATGAGAAATGCTATAATGCATTTTCCCCACCATCTACCCACCATCTCTGCAGCTTGCTCTAGGCTAATAGCTATGAGAATGAGATATTGCTCGGAGTTTTCAGCAAAGAATGCAAGCCTATACATATATAGGTTGCTTGGAGTTTTAAGAAGAGAATGCAAGCCTATATATATATATATAGGCAGAAGGCTTTCCTAGCTTTTACCCCCTCCCTTTTTTCCCTCTTGGAGTAATTTACTTGCTTACTAGCTAATAAAGTATTTGATTGATTAATGTTGGTTGCTCCATTAATCGCCGCCATTGTAGGGTCGGGAATTAAGAATCTGTGGCTAGCGTCACGCTTCCATGGTGTGCATGAGAGGAAATAGTAGGGTCTTTAGACTGTGACGCAATATTGTCAATGATATCAACTCCTGTGTGAACAATAGACCAAACTTCTGTATGATTTACAATTAATGCTTTCAAACATCTTAATTCCTCCCTT
>NC_081546.1:15598836-15602398 GCF_901000735.1 Corylus avellana
AAAAAAAAAAAAAAAAAAAAAAAAAAAAAAAAACCCTTAATAAAAAATTTTTAAAAAAAAATCTAAAAATATTAATTAAAAATAAAAGGGAAAAAACTTAGAGGGTTGCCTTGGGGGACATTGATAAGTACTTTTTGATAATTTAAGTAAACATTGTCCCAAATCTAAAATTTAGGAGTGGTAGCTTGTAAGGGATACAAGAATTTCCCAACTAATTATTTTGATAGGTCCCCAAGAGGTAGCTCAAACAGCTTGTAAGGAATACAAGAACTTTTACCAACTAATTATTTCGATAAGTCCCCAAGAGGTAGCTCAATTAACTAGGGACCACGCCTCATGAAGCAGAGATCACTAGTTTGAATCCCCCTCTCCTCCTCTTGTATGCACATGTCACCAAAAAAAAAAAAAAAAACACACTAATTATTTAGATAGGAACTTGGAATATTTACTGTGAATGCTGATAATAGCTTAAATGTGCTTATTTTTTGTATTAAAATAAGTATTATCATACTATGTTTTGCTTTTAATTAATGCTTGCATTTTATATTTAATTGTGGGATATTGTTTAATTATTAATTTTGAACTTAATTTGATATATTAATGCAAGAAATTACATTTTGTAGGGATTGGCAAAATCGCAGAAATGAAAAAAATAAAAAATAAAAAGAAAAAGAAAATAAAAAGAAAAAGAAAAAGAAAAAAAGCCAAGTTTTCAATGCAATGCAGTTAGAGGAAAATGTTGGAGGACAAGTGAGCAACGTGGGACCAGCCAAAGAAAAATAAAAGAAAAGAAAAACAAATTAAGAATCAAGAGTGTTAGAATAATGGAGAGAAGAGAAGAGTGGAAGAGAGCGGAAACACACTTAAGGACTACATTGTATTGAGTAATAGAAGAGTGTGGAGAGGTGTGTATTACATGAGGTGGTAGAGGCCTCCTTATATAGGAGGCTAGAGGGGGAGCAAGGCTCCCTCTCTTATCAATGTGGGACTAAAGTCCCATATACACTAACCTCCCCCCTCAAACTCAATGTATTTATACATTGAGGTTAGGAAAAATACAGGGAAATAAATACAAGAAAAACAAAATACATGATTTTTTTTTTTTCTTTCGCCGGAAAAGTTGCCGGAGGTGTCCGGAGGCGGTGGACGGCGGCAGGCGGCGGAGCAGAAGGCGGCAGAACCCGGTTCTAATCCGTTGGGCTGAAAATCATAGATCTGGGTGATTTCTCAAGTACTCCAATATCTCCCCTAAAACTCAAGGTTTGGGAAAAAGAAGGGATATATATATATATATATATATATATTTTTTTTTTTTGAGGTCCATCGGAAAAGTCGCCGAAGTTGACTGAACTTGGGCGGCCAGAGGTGGTAGACGTCGGATTGCAGCGGCAGCTAGTGGCTGAGGGTGGCTGCTGGTTGGGCTGAAGCCTTGGATCCATTGGGTTGGATTCCAAAATTTGGGCTTAAAGCCTTGAAGAAATTAGGCCGGTAAAATGGGCCAAAGATGGCCAAAACCCATGGACCATTAAAATGGTTGACCCGAAAATTATATGAACCGAGTCTAACCTGATGGATCGGGTTGACAAATTTGGATCGGATTGAAGAGCTTGACCCGGTAACCCGGTTTAGGAACCCATATTGGACCGAGTTGAAGAGATCCAATTTGAGCCCGATGACCCGGTTGGAACCGGTTTTGGATCGGGTTTGATGCTTGTATGGATCCAGTCCAGGCTGATGGATTGGTCCGAACCAGATTTGAAACCCGCTCGGTTGGGTTGAAGAGTGGGCCGGTTTAATTTTGGCCAAAAATATCCGAAAGCCCATGGACCAATTGTGGATGGTTTGACCCGAAAAGATGATCCGGTTCTAACCCGTTGGATTGGGTCAAAAATCTTGGATCAGATGATAATTTTTTCGGCAACTGACACGTGGCAAAGGGTTAAGGCTGATGTGGGGGCACCTCTGAAGGACACATGGCAGTAGGGAAGGAGAAAGGGATGTCTCGCACGTGTGGTGCACGCCCTAGGGGTGCAGCCGCGTGGGGTGCATGCATCTCACACGCCAGTAGGGTTGCTGGCGCGTGCAGCGTGTGGGTGCGTGAAGCCCACGCGCAGACCCTTTGGACGGAGCGTGGCGGTGTAGCAAAGCTCCAATGGCAGCGATCTAGACAGATTTGAGACCACTGGAGACGAATCTACCAAACAGAGCAAAAACCACGATGATCCAACAAAGGTTGTGGCGCGTGGAGGAGCGGCAGCCGCGTGTGGAGGCGCGTTTAAGAGACGACAGTTTCTGAGGGCGGAGCGTGGAGGCACGTGCAATGCCGAAATAGGCTGAGATTGCACAGATCCACCATTCTGGAGCCGAGACACCACTTTTGGTGGTTATTTGGCCGAGAGGAGTCACGGTGGCGACGCGATTGGCTCGGACAAAAACTGCCGGAGTGTAACATCCCCAGCCTATTAGGGCTAGGTTTGTTAATCATTTTTCTTACTCGCAAAGATCCATAAGGTTTGTCAAACATATGCCTCACAACGATAATAGTGATCCTTATTAAAATAAATTCGTCAATCTCTGAAAGAAAACTGTGCCAATGCACTTATTAACTTGGCTAATATGGAACCACAAGGAATCCTAAATACACCTGCCCCCATTCCGGCCTCCTAATGCGACCTGATCACCACGTGAAACAAGAAATAAAACTGATGAGCCCAAATGGGCTTAGTAAGTAAAATTCACAACCATAAGTAGTTTTACTCCTTGTCCCGTTTTGAAAATTGGAACTCATAACTACATATGTTCTCAGTATATTTTTAAGAAAACAGAAAGCACATAAAATATATTATCATCAATAAAATTGTTGATAGTCTTTGTCTCATACTATGGCCATGTATACTGTTATCCCCATATACTAGGGTTGCGCAGTCCTTGCAACTTGGGATGAGATATTGTGGCCGCAGTCCCGTCCCCTTGGCCAGTCGATTAACTCTGGGTGCACTCAACATGGCAAAAAAACTATGATGGAACCACCTTCTGGCAAAGCTTCTTTCAGCGGTCACGCTTCCATCCTTAGCATCCTTACTGAGCTTCTCTCTTGTTTCTCTTGGGGCAAAAAATACATTCCTCCCTACATGTGCCCTCATTTTAAAACATTCGTTCCTCATTTCTTGTATTTTCTTTGTACATCTCTAGATACATCGTAGGACATCATGCATGAGGGTTTATTATCATTTTTAAAAAATTCTCTTTATAAACATCACTATTTTCACAATGTTTTTTTTTTTTCTCAAACTTGTCATGCATCCAGCATAATTCTAGAATATAAATAAAATAATCATTTACAGTTTGAAACAAAATTGCATAAATAGCATGACATGAAAATTTTTCTAGAAGGGATAGTAAAATCACTTACCTCTTGACTGCAGTAAAAATTTCCTCTGACTGCTAACTAATTTCCTGAAGGAAATACATACACGTCAGAGCAAAGGATTCTATTACTATTATGAGTTGGCTTGCTAATCAATTAAGAATGAACTTACGTAGGCATTTAGGTATGCTTTCC
>NC_081546.1:15602498-15641070 GCF_901000735.1 Corylus avellana
TTTGATATATTAATGCAAGAAATTACATTTTGCAGGGATCGGTAAAATCGCAGCAATGAAAAAAAAAAAAAAAAATGGGTCCAAATTTTCAATGCAATGCAGTTAAAGGAAAATGTTGGAGGACAAGTGAGCAACGTGGGACCAGCCAAAGAAAAATAAAAGAAAAGAAAAACAAATTAAGAATCAAGAGTGTTAGAATAATGGAGAGAAGAGAAGAGTGGAAGAGAGCGGAAACACACTTAAGGACTACATTGTATTGAGTAATAGAAGAGTGTGGAGAGGTGTGTATTACATGAGGTGGTAGAGGCCTCCTTATATAGGAGGCTAGAGGGGGAGCAAGGCTCCCTCTCTTATCAATGTGGGACTAAAGTCCCATATACACTAACCTCCCCCCTCAAACTCAATGTATTTATACATTGAGGTTAGGAAAAATACAGGGAAATAAATACAAGAAAAACAAAATACATGATTTTTTTTTTTTCTTTCGCCGGAAAAGTTGCCGGAGGTGTCCGGAGGCGGTGGACGGCGGCAGGCGGCGGAGCAGAAGGCGGCAGAACCCGGTTCTAATCCGTTGGGCTGAAAATCATAGATCTGGGTGATTTCTCAAGTACTCCAATATCTCCCCTAAAACTCAAGGTTTGGGAAAAAGAAGGGATATATATATATATATATATATATATTTTTTTTTTTTGAGGTCCATCGGAAAAGTCGCCGAAGTTGACTGAACTTGGGCGGCCAGAGGTGGTAGACGTCGGATTGCAGCGGCAGCTAGTGGCTGAGGGTGGCTGCTGGTTGGGCTGAAGCCTTGGATCCATTGGGTTGGATTCCAAAATTTGGGCTTAAAGCCTTGAAGAAATTAGGCCGGTAAAATGGGCCAAAGATGGCCAAAACCCATGGACCATTAAAATGGTTGACCCGAAAATTATATGAACCGAGTCTAACCTGATGGATCGGGTTGACAAATTTGGATCGGATTGAAGAGCTTGACCCGGTAACCCGGTTTAGGAACCCATATTGGACCGAGTTGAAGAGATCCAATTTGAGCCCGATGACCCGGTTGGAACCGGTTTTGGATCAAGTTTGATGCTTGTATGGATCCAGTCTAGGCTGATGGATTGGTCCAAACCAGATTTGAAACCCGCTCGGTCGGGTTGAAAAGTGGGCCGGTTTAATTTTGGCCAAAAATACCCGAAAGCCCATGGACCAATTGTGGATGGTTTGACCCGAAAAGATGATCCGGTTCTAACCCGTTGGATTGGGTCAAAAATCTTGGATCAGATGATAATTTTTTTTCGGCAACTGACACGTGGCAAAGGGCTAAGGCTAATGTGGGGGCACCTCTAAAGGACACATGGCAGTAGGGAAGGAGAAAGGGATGTCTCGCGCGTGTGGTGCACGCCCCAGGGGTGCAGCCGCGTGGGGTGCATGCATCTCACACGCCAGTAGGATTGCTGGCGCGTGCAGCGTGTGGGTGCGTGAAGCCCACGCGCAGACCCTTTGGACGGAGCGTGGCGGCGTAGCAAAGCTCCAATGGCAGCGATCTAGACAGATTTGAGACCACTGGAGACGAATCTACCAAACAGATCAAAAACCACGATGATCCAACAAAGGTTGTGGCGCGTGGAGGAGTGGCAGCCGCGTGTGGAGGCGCGTTTAAGAGACGACAGTTTCTGAGGGCGGAGCGTGGAGGCACGTGCAATGCCGAAATAGGCTGAGATTGCATAGATCCACCATTCTGGAGTCGAGACACCACTTTTGGTGGTTATTTGGCCGAGAGGAGTCACGGTGGCGACGCGATTGGCTCGGACAAAAACTGCCGGAGTGTAACATCCCCAGCCTATTAGGGCTAGGTTTGTTAATCATTTTTCTTACTCGCAAAGATCCATAAGGTTTGTCAAACATATGTCTCACAACGATAATAGTGATCCTTATTAAAATAAATTCGTCAATCTCTGAAAGAAAACTGTGCCAATGCACTTATTAACTTGGCTAATATGGAACCACAAGGAATCCTAAATACACCTGCCCCCATTCCAGCCTCCTAATGCGACCTGATCACCACATGAAACAAGAAATAAAACTGATGAGCCCAAATGGGCTCAGTAAGTAAAATTCACAACCATAAGTAGTTTTACTCCTTGTCCCGTTTTGAAAATTGGAACTCATAACTACATATGTTCTCAGTATATTTTTAAGAAAACAGAAAGCACATAAAATATATTATCATCAATAAAATTGTTGATAGTCTTTATCTCATACTATGGCCATGTATACTGTTACCCCCATATACTAGGGTTGCGCAGTCCTTGCAACTTGGGATGAGATATTGTGGCCGCAGTCCCGTCCCCTTGGCCAGTCGATTAACTCTGGGTGCACTCAACATGGCAAAAAAACTATGATGGAACCACCTTCTGGCAAAGCTTCTTTCAGCGGTCACGCTTCCATCCTTAGCATCCTTACTGAGCTTCTCTCTTGTTTCTCTTGGGGCAAAAAATACATTCCTCCCTACATGTGCCCTCATTTTAAAACATTCGTTCCTCATTTCTTGTATTTTCTTTGTACATCTCTAGATACATCGTAGGACATCATGCATGAGGGTTTATTATCATTTTTTAAAAATTCTCTTTATAAACATCACTATTTTCACAATTTTTTTTTTCTTTCTCAAACTTGTCATGCATCCAGCATAATTCTAGAATATAAATAAAATAATCATTTACAGTTTGAAACAAAATTGCATAAATAGCATGACATGAAAATTTTTCTGGAAGGGATAGTAAAATCACTTACCTCTTGACTGCAGTAAAAATTTCCTCTGACTGCTAACTAATTTCCTGAAGGAAATACATACACGTCAGAGCAAAGGATTCTATTACTATTATGAGTTGGCTTGCTAATCAATTAAGAATGAACTTACGTAGGCATTTAGGTATGCTTTCCCATAAAATTTGTGGAAATTATTTTATTCCTTAGGATTCATATACATATATTTATATAATATATCTTAATGTACTTTAAATTATTTTGTTTATAAAAATTACTCTCATTTATTCTATATATTTATAAGTATACTTCAAACCTTGTTGTGCCTATATAGAACCTGTTAAAACGACAACCAAGAGGGCTGGTTTTAAAAATGTAAGTTTTGCACATACTCATAACTTTATTTTCTCTAAGGACAAGTAGGTGTGAGATATGGCAATGGCATCATGTGTAGAGTAAAAAAAAAACAATCCCTCTTTCCCACTACAAGACAACACGCTAACCAAGGCTATAATACAAACAATAACTTTGACCCTGCTCTCAAAATAAGTATCTATAAGAAGAAGAGAATGAAAATTGTGAGGCAAGAGAAAGCATGCTTGACACGCACACCGAGGAGGAGAGAGCACTAAGAAAATTTTGGTGTGCTGTAAGAGTATGAGAGCGGCTAACTCTTCTAGGGTTTGTCTTATACAGTTAAATAAGGTGGGAAAGAAGAGAAAATGTAAAGGGTTTTCAAAGGATAGGCGACGAGCTTAGGGTTTTCATTCATTTTTTTTTTCTTTCCTTTTCTTTATTATTATTATTATATTCTTTTTTTATTCGGTGGTCCATTCTCATTGTTAACTTAAGCCAACCCCTTTTAAAACCTATGAGTCAACTAAAAATACCCTAAAGGGACTTACGATTATCACACAGAGGAGCATGGAGGAGCTCGGAGGGCCGTTGGTGGCGGAGCTTCCACAGATCTGTAGATTTGAAGGAGTGGAAGAGATTTTGAGCTGAACACTGCTTGGCGGCGTGCAGACGACCAGAGTTGGTGGGTCGTCAGAGGGAGCACCGGATTGTGAGCAGAAAACCGCTTGGTAGCGCGCCAACGACCTGATTTGGAGGTCGCCAGATGGAGCGCCCGATTATGAGCAAAAAACCGCTTGGCGGCGCGCCGACGGTCAGATTTGGGAGGTCACCAAAAGGAGCGCCTAAAAACGTCAAAGGCGTTTATTGGAGGCCATATGAAAATGGCTCTGATATCATGTTAGAATAATGGAGAGAATAGAAGAGTGGAAGAGAGTGGAAGCACACTTAAAGACTACATTGTATTGAATAGTAGAAGAGTTTGGAGAGGTGTGTATTACAAGAGGTGGTAAAGGCCTCCTTATATAGGAGGCTAGAGGGGAGCAAGGCTCCCTCTCTTATTAATGTGGGCCTAAAGTCCCATATACACTAACAAAGAGAAAAGAAAGCCTATGTGTGAAGAGGAGTTGCACAAAAAGACAAACTTCTTGATTCCCTGACTTTTTCTTCTTCTTTTTCTTTTTCATTTATTTATTTATTTATTATTTTTATCTCCGCTACTAGCTATTGCTTTATCAATTGCAATCCTCTTCGATGTCTTTACCATAGAGAAAATTCTTCTTTATGCTTGATAACTCTTCCATCATTGGTCTATGGTTTACTCCCAGAAAAAGAACCATAAGAAAACAAAAGACCGACCGGAAACCAATTTCGTTATTTTTAAGGATTCGTGAAAACAAAATCTAAGAAAACGAATAAAAATTCACCCCATAGATCGCTACTAAAAGCAGATCTAAAGAAAATACATTCTTGTTTAAAAACAACGAAAATACAATAACAAAAACCTAACACACCCTCACGCGTTCCACGCTCTACCGCTGGCCAGCCACACGCAGCTAAAAATTACCTTGAGGACCATGCATTGATACACGTGCTCTGATCGATCTATGATGTTGGCGGGAAAAGTGAGGGGGAAGGGGGGAAAGAGAAAGGGGGTGGGGAGGAGGGATTCGTACGTAACTCCCTTCTCCCACTCTGCAATGCGAGAGGCTAGGGTCTATTTCGTAGTCCAGGTTTTACTTTGACATGTCTAACAGTAATTTTAAATGACGTAGCAATATCATATTGAAATGAAATGGAAATGATCTAGTTCATTGTTAAGATTTTGTTTTAGAGGCTAGTTTAATATTTAAAAGCTATCATGTCTATTGGAATAGAACAAAATTATCATCACTAATTTTGAGTAAGATATCTATTTCATATGTTAGAATATGATATGCCTACCAGTGATGACTATGGAAGTTTATTGATTATTGAAAATGTAAGGAGGGAGAGAGGAAGAAACACTGAGAAATATTAAGGACTACATTTTTCCTTGATGCATTTCATTTCATTGGTGGTTTATTTATACAAGTGATTTACTAGCCGTTATATTGTAGCCGTTGGTTTAATTCCTTTTGTAGCCTTGTTTCCTTTCCCTGCAAATATCAAATACATTAAAAAGTAACCGCAAGACTAGTAAAAATGAAACACATTGCGAGAAAGCACCTCCAACGAATTTTTTTTTTTTTTTTGGACACCCATCATCACTTCTCACTTTTATTTTCTTCTCTCAATTTTTCACTCCTGCCTCCCCCACCCTTTGTTTTTGTTTTTTTTTTTTTATGGTTTTTTTTGTTTTGTTTTTGTTTTGTTTTTTTTATTTTTCCATTTATTTTTCTTTCTTTTCTCCTTCTCCCAGGCTGCTTGTCAGCCTTGTGACCTTGTCCCCTCCCCCTCACCCTTTTTTTTTTTTTTTTTTGTTGCACAACCTGGTTTTGGCTGTGCTCTTATTTATTTATTTATTTATTTTTTTAGAACTTCAATACTTTAACAATAAATAATCACTTAATCAATACTTTAATAATGACAGTATGATACGCCTAGCTACAAGTGATGACATTATTCTTCGTTAATATAAAGATATTTTGGTATAAAAGGCTTTTATTTGCCAATATATATTGATCGACCATATTATGTAGATCTTCCACAATTGTGGCCATTTGGTGTTTTTTTGTTTCCGCATGGGGTTCCGGTATTTATTTTATCAATAGAAAAGGCATATGAATTATGTACTTGAGTTCTTTAATTAAATGTATTTTTGTTTCAAATTCGATCAATAAGGATGTGAGGAACTTTGGGTTTATGTATTTTATTCATAAAAATAAATAAATAAAAAATAAATAAAAAGAAAAGGCAAAAATCTTCCGGTGGGTTGAAGTCATTTATTTAAGTTAAGAATTTACTGTCAAAGATCTAAAAATTTTTCTCAAAACTATAGAGTCTTTCTATGGTTTGAAGGAAAATAAAAACAAAGCTCAATTTTGGGACTTCTTATTGTATAAAACTCAAATAATATCAAAAGCTACTTCTCACATATTAGGTCCCGGGAGAGGCCCATTGGGTCCTACGTAGATTCCAGTGGTGTCCCGGATGGGTCCCGGTCAAGTCTCAGGCCAGTCCCGGGCGGGTCCCGGGTGAGTCTTTACGCAGATCCTAGTCAAGTCGCGGGCAAGTCCCGGTCATGTCCCGGTGGAGTCATGGGCGAGTCTTGGCTGGGTAAGTCAGTTTGAGAATGATATACTTAGTTAGAAAATGGTTTATGATTTTCAAAATCGTAAACATTTTCCAAAAATTAAAAAAGAATTTTCGGTAAAAGAAAAAATATTTTTTGTTAACTATTATTTTATGTCGCACTAAACACCGTAAAATGCGAAAATAATTTCTTGGAAACCACAAAAGAAACCGAACCTTAACTTATTAATTTGGATTCCATCAACTCAATTTATTAATTAATTCGGCTGGTCCATCAAGATGATTACTAAATATGTGACAATATATATAATATTGCAGACCTGACCTTTCATGTACGTGAAAATGCATTCGATCTAAATGAGATTCTTATAAATTTTTCTTTATACCCATATCTACCCATTAAAACAGCAGCCTTTCTCGTCGTTTTTCGGCAAATTAACGTCAAAATTGACATCCATCAAATCTTTAAAAGCAGAGAATACACACTTGTAACACGTTTCATTACATAACTTTTAATTAATGTATATATATGCTTACCAAAACCGTATTTTGTGGCTTTTTCTTCCCATCTTTTGCCAATCTTACGTGTATCATGTGGAATGCGATTGAGCTAAATTTTTCTACGGTCAGTAACTACGCGCGGCTTAATTCTCCTATTGCCAATCATTTCAATTTTGATGGCTCTAGTTTTCAAAAATCATGATGAGTTTCTCAGAACCCCTAGGGAAGGCTTAGAGCGCGCCTGATGACATGTTTGTAGGCGTTGAAGGGTCTAGTTGAGTGTGTGTCCAGATCGGCTGATCATATACGTGTGCCTTTCACTCATCAACCATCTGATTTAACGTTGAATTTTATAAACTCTCCGTGTCATTACGCATTTTGCATTTTATGTACAAGGCTATTGTGGACACACTTCAAAGTCTCAATATGTGTTCTTCTTGAGCATTTTCCATGTGTAGGCCGTGGGAGGATACGGATTCCTATATCGAATCGTGTTTACACCTAACATGTGCATTTTAAAGGAATTAGTCTATGAATAGAAGAAGAAAAAATACGTGTGCATTTCACTCATCAACCATCTGATTTAACGTTGAATTTTATAAACTCTCCGTGTCATTACGCATTTTGCATTTTATGTACAAGGCTATTGTAGACACGCTTCAAAGTCTCAATATGTGTTCTTCTTGAGCATTTTCCATGTGTAGGCAGTGGGAGGATACCGATTCCTATATCGAATCGTGTTTACACCCAACATGTGCATTTTAAAGGAATTAGTCTATGAATAGAAAAATAATAATAATAATAAAATAAAATAAAAAAGAAAAACAAAAAGGTAAATAGTGTATGCATCTTAATTTCTGTTTACAGGTGTACGTACAGATAAATACTTATCTCCAAACCGTTATTTCTATCTATATCTCTACCATATTGTAAATCATCTATATATAATGGGAAAGTTGATTACTAAAATGATATGAGAAGATTATTATTATTTAGCTCTTGTATTTGCTTTGGAAAGTGTTAGATTCTTCAAATTAACCAAAATTTATCCACTTAACTACACTTAACGCTTAACTACATTTGAAAAGTGTTTTGAATAGTGCAATTTTTCCAAGCGCTAAACTACGTTTTTAAAATTGCATTTTTATTATATAACCCCTCTTACCTACCTAAAACCTCATTTAGCCCCATTAAAATTTTATTGGTAGCTCACGTTGCCCACCCTCAAATCTGCAAGCTTCCGGAGGCATATTGGGGTTGTTTGTCAAACAACACCTCCCCCCCAAATACTATTCACTTTATTTTTTTCAAAAAATAAAAATAAAAACATTCTCACTTTTTTTATCGTATAATTTACATTTTACTGATATTCAAAAAAAAAAAAAAATCACTACAAAACAAAATATTTCAACTTTTAAAGGCTTTTGGCCTAAAAAGTGTGAAGAAAAACGTAAGATTTTTTTTTTTTTTTTCAGAAAAGTAAAAAAGTAAGAATGTGTAGTATGGAAAAGTGAAAATTTTTGTTTGTAGTAATTATTTTTATTTAAATAATAATAAAAAATTATTGATATGATATAAAAAGTAAAAACGTTCAGAAAATAAAAAAGCTTGAGGAATAGTTTGGGCCCTTTGCCAAACGTGTACACACTTAGAGCTCGCGTGATGACATGTCATGTCAAATAGTTAGCATAAAGATCTATATCTAACAATATATAGCTTTACCTCTGTGTGTGTACATTCATAATTTAGTAATATACCTCCTGTACGTTGTGCTGCATATGATTCTGCTTATTTCTTGAAATAATGACATTTACTAAGCATTAAAAAAATATTAGAGGTAGAGAAAGGATTGTGATTGATTGGGTTTGTATATGGTAGGTTTTTTGAATTTGGACTTGTTTTGGTCTTGTTCGGCATTGGCTAGCAATTTAAACATGGACAGTTGCTATTTATTAAAAAAATTAAATTAAATTTTCAAGGTTCTGACTTTTTGCTGTTTATTTTTTTTCTGTTCATATTTTTTGGTCAATCCCTTTTCTTCCCTTCCTAACGTGGGATAGGATGGTAAATTTAATTAATACAGTTTTGTTCATATTGCAGCTCAGCAATGTTTCTAGCTACCTTGTGGTTTCCGTTTGCCCTAATTTAATTTGTATATTTGCAATACTGCCTATATATAGGCTTGCATTCTCTTCTTAAAACTCCAAGCAACCTATATATATATAGGCTTGCATTCTCTGCTGAAAACTCCAGGCAATATCTCATTCTCATAGCTATTAGCCTAGAGCAAGCTGCAGAGATGGTGGGCAGATGGTGGGGAAAATGCATTATAGCATTTCTCATCACCTTCCCTTCAATGGCTCGCTTTAATATTGCTATTGCGGCTATTCCCCCAGTGAAAGCCGGATACTGGTATTGCCACAGTGACTTCCCAATCCCGGTGCCTAGCATACCTTCCCAGCTTTTCACCCATCTTTTTGCTGCCTTTGCGGATATCAAACCCAACACCTATGAAGTCACCTTTCCTGACGAATATAGGGAACGGTTCTCAACCTTCACCCAATCCGTGCAAAAAACAAACAAAAAGGTCAAAACCCTTTTATCCATCGGTGGATTCTCTGGCCCTACCTTTGCTTTAATGGCTAGCCAGCTCAATACCCGCAAATCATTCATAGATTCCTCAATAAAGCTAGCAAGGTCTAACGACTTCCATGGCCTTAGCCTCCACTGGCTATACCCCTCAACGGCGGCCGACATGACCAACCTTGGCTCTCTCCTCGATGAATGGCGTGCAGCCGTTGACAAAGAGTCCAAACTAACCGGAAATGACCGGTTGCTTCTAGTCGCAGCGGTCAATTACACATTGTCGATGTCGCCCACAGTCACATATCCCGTTAATCAGATTGCAAGGAAGTTGGACTGGATCAACGTAGTAGCGTACGACTTCTATAACCCCGCTCTGTCTGTGAATAGAACTGGACCTTTTGCTGCATTGCACAATCCACAAATCAATGCAAAAACCCCACCTTGTGGGCATAACGGCGTCAGTGCTTGGCTTGCAACAACTATGCCCGCCAATAAAATAGTCCTTGGCCTTCCATTTTATGGCGTCGCATGGCGCCTAGTAAATGAAAATAACCGAAAAATATTTTCAGCGGCTGCTGGACGGGCTCAAAGTGATAAAGTATATATTAATTACTCAGATGGGACCTTACCTTATAACCAAATCAAGTATTTCATAGAGAAACACCCAGGTGGCAGACAGGATCACAGTGACGAATATGTTGTAGACTATTTCAGTGTTGGGAATACTTGGATTGGTTATAATGATATTCAGAGTATCATAGCTAAGGTTGAATATGCTAGGGGAAGGGGATTGCTCGGTTACTATGCCTGGCATGTGGGTGGCGACAGAGATGGGACTCTTTCTGGAGTAGGTTAGGATGTTTATATCTTTCCTAAATCCTGCATCTACATGCAATTTGCCTTAGAAGCATATATATGAGGGGTTTTTTTTTGTCACATACACGTGTCTCTATTTTGATATGTGCATGCATCATCCATATTAATTCTCACTTGTTATGTATGTGTAATTCTAATTACTTGTAAGGTGTATATGAGTGTGATGCAAAGTTAGCTCAATCACCTCCAAAGGTCTCCTGATCGAGGGTGGTTGAATCACCCTAATGACTTTGCCCCGGGTAGCTCATCCCCACCCCTTCTAACTTGTTTATAGTGTGGCAATAAGTGTTTTAAGATAATTATTAGGTGTGCTAGAGTATATTTCCTATTTGTTAAATGTTGCCGTACGTGTCAACATGTAATTTGAAGGTGTAAATCAAGGGTTTTACTTTTACCTCATCCTTATTGAACTCAAACTCTTCCAATTTGAATTTGTAAGTATTCATTGATCATTCTAACTTGTAACTTGTAATTCTTATTGCTATGGCAGCTTTTGGAGCATGGCCAATCCTTGGACTTGAACAAGTCGACACCGGCACCGGCACCGACAACGGCACTGAAACGGGTACTGGCACCGCCACCTCCACTGCCACCGGCGTCGGCACTATCACTAGCACCGTCACCAGTACCATCACCGGCACCAACACCAACACCAACACTTTCACCTACAACAACACTTGTCTTGCACCGGCACCAGCACTGGCTAGCTCGTTGTGAACATTCAAGCCACTTATAATATATGTCATAATCGTTCAATAAGAAGCTTGCATTATCCACAATAAGGCCAATTATCACATGTGTTATAAGGCCAATAATCAGACCCGCGTGTATTTGTAACATAGAAGCTCTTATTATCAACAATAAGGCCTCTTGATTAAGATACATGTCCATTGTGTTAAGAAGCTTGTACTGTGTACAATTAGGTCAATTATCAAATATGGTGTGATGTAAGGCCAGTAATCAGATATGTTATATTATTTGGAGCATAGACATGTATAAAGAAGCTTCTATTATTGATAATTAGCTCATAACCAATGCCTTATATGAAATTCTTCATTATAATTTAATTTCAAAATTTTTTTTGTTTTTACTTGGACTTTCAATCATACTTTCATTATAGGTTGTAAAAAAATATATCATGCATATTTAAATAAAAAGACATACTAAAGGTTATACACCAGTATATTACTTAATATAGTGAAACACAATTACAATTTACACACAGAACATTGCATAGAAGTATAAATCGCATAAAATTTTACTATCACAAGGCCCTTAATTTTAGTTTAATCCATATAAATTAATACATGTTAAAATCTTTGTTCTTACCAGAAAAAAATAGGAGACTGAAAACTTGGATTGCATGTGATTATAAAAGTATTAATAGAAAGTTAGCAAGGATCTCTAGTATTATTGATGTGATACGTATCCAAATAATTTTGAGCCATTAGAAAATATACACAACAAAATAAAAGAAAAATAAAATCTTTCAATCAATGCAATCAAATAATGCTCCCAGTGACTCACATCACATTCAATGCTTAATTATCTCTTTGGTGTTTTCAAAGCGTTTAGGGAATGTTAGGTGCTCTCCAAGCATTTATATTCATTTTCTGCATAACAATCAAGCAAATCTTACAAAAGAAAAAAAAAAACCCATAAAACGATCAAATGGATTAAAACATATGACCCTTAATTTTAGTTTAATATGTATAAACTAAAACATGTTAAAATTGTGTTCCGATATGATTAATTTAAAATCAAAAGAAGTATAAAGGGAAAAAAATACTAAAATAGTAAGAAGAAAACATTGATTTTGATTATTAAAGCATTGAAATAAGAAAATTAGTATGAATGTCTGATAAATAAATTTTTGGCTTCTTTTTCTTAAAAATTAAAAATTAAAAAAAAAAAAAAATCACTTCCAAAATATGCCTAAAAGTCATACAAAAAAAAAACCCTTAAATCATTCAAATGAATAAAAACATAAGACCCTTTATTCTAGTTTAATCCCTATAAAGTAAATCATGTTAAAATCTATGTTCCCAGATAAGTAGTTTAAAATGAAAAAAAAAAAAAATAGCAAGAAAATGTGGATTTTGATTATCAAATCATTAATAGAAAATTAATATGAATCTCTAATATTGTTTTTGTAATACTTATTTTCAATACAAATAAATCCCACATAATTTTCAATAAGAATATTTTTTATGAATACAAAATAAAAAAAAAAAAAAAAAAATTATTTTACACCATTTCTAATAGCTAGTAAAGCCAACAAAGACATGCTTGATACCAAACAAATTAAAACATTAATTGGCGAAAAAAAAAAAGGAAGCCTTTGGCATATTTTATCAGTAGGTGAGGATCGTTCAATCTTCACTGAAATAGCAAATTAGTAACAAAGCAACTTTTCAACAGCGAGAAATGCTAGGCTTCATTTTTCTAACCATATATATATATATATATTTTCTTCAAATAGATTCAAGTCCACCATTGGATTTTTAGATCTACATGTGGGTCCTACATATTCAATGGTGGATTTAAAAAAGATTTCCAAAATACACCAATATATATATATATAAAATTATAATTTAAGAGTAATTTTTTAATTTCATAAAGTTTACATGAACGGTCATTTCACTTTTTAACCTTCAAATTTAACCCCAAACCTTAACAGGAGGGGTGAGCTTGCAGATTTTTTAACGTTCAATACACTAAATTGACAATTTTGAACTTTTGAGGCAGATTACAAAAGTGATGAAAGTCCTGGATGATTAATTGAAGTTTTCGACCAAAAAAAAAAAAAAATCGTTTGATTAACTATATAGGAAAAATTCAACATACCCATCTTAAATCTCAATTAACAATGTCCCCTCAAACTACCAAAAATAATTTAATATTCTTCCAATGAAAAAAAAAAAAAAAAAAAAAAAAAAAAACCCTTTAGTAATTTTTTTTTAAATCTAAAAATATTAATTAAAAATAAAATGGAAAAACGTAGAGGGTTGCCTTGGGGGACATTGATAAGTACTTTTTGATAATTTAAGTAAACATTGTCCCAAATCTAAAATTTAGGAGTTGTAGCTTGTAAGGGATACAAGAACTTTTCCCAACTAATTATTTCGATAGGTCCCCAAGAGGTAGCTTAATCGGTTAGAGATCACGCCTCATGAAGCAGAGGTCACTAGTTCGAATCCCCCTCTCTCCTTCTTGTGTGCACATGTCAAAAAAAACAAAAAAAAAAAAACTAATTATTTAGATAGGAACTTAGAATATTTATTGTGAATGCTGATAATAGATTAAATGTGCTTATTTTCTGTATTAAAATAAGTATTATCATACTATGTTTTGCTTTTAATGCTTGCATTTTATATTTAATTGTGGGATATTGTTTAATTATTAACTATGAACTTTATTTGATATATTAATGCAAGAAATTACATTTTGCAGGGATCGGTAAAATCGCAGCAATGAAAAAAAAAAAAAACAAACAAACAAACAAAAAAAGAAAAAGCCCAAATTTTCAATGCAATGCAGTTAAAGGAAAATGTTGGAGGACAAGTGAGCAACGTGGGACCAGCCAAAGAAAAATAAAAGAAAAGAAAAACAAATTAAGAATCAAGAGTGTTAGAATAATGGAGAGAAGAGAAGAGCGGAAGAGATCTCTTCATATTTGATATTTTTTACTGTTGGGTTGAAAGTAATTTATTTGAGTTAAGAATTTACTGTCAAATTGGATGGAAACTTAAAGGGACCGACTGTTTTATTCGGAATACTGATCCTCTCCAAGTGAAATGGAATGAAACCGTTTGATGGTCGGCATGACATCATTGAATATATGGTGTGTACGTATATATGTTACCAAATTGCGGATATTGTTGAAATATTTGTTAAATAATAAAAGTTACATTGTCATGCGTATGGGCTTAAGCTTTAATTTGCGATAAGTGTTGATTTAATTAACATGGTGTAAGAGCCGAGGTCTGGAGGTCAAATGGTATGATCACGGTCATTCACTTCGATCGTCTCATTTTAATTAAATATTTAATGCATGTGTACGTTGGGCGGGGTTTGGTTATTTATTAAGGCGGGAAGTGTTAAAAAAGGAATTAAATAGTAAGTGACGATTTATATATATATGTATATATATATATTGTCACCCCAGTGAAACTTTAAATGCAACCAAACAAAATATTAACTAACGACAAAAAAATAAAAAAACAGTTCATTCATGCATATTAATTGATGGTTTCAACCTTTAAGTACGGAAGAAATGGATTTGAATGACATTTTATTCTAAATAACAGATGGAGAGTACATCTGATAGATTACAGAAATAAACAATAGTAATTAATGAAACTGATGAAACAAATTAATTAAAGATAGAATGCATGCATGGAGGAATTGAAACAAAACAACACAATTAAGTCATGATACTTGGCCTTACAACAACGCGCGTACACAAGAAGTAGTGAGTGATGATTGGCCTTATTTGTGGACAATATATATAGATATAGAAGCTAGATAGCTAGCTTCTAATTAAGCACACACGTAGGACATCTGATCATGATTGACCTCATTCGTTTTTCCATGCTTGGGAAGCTGCGATCGAAAATATATTAAGAGTAAAAATTAGGTTTAATTGAAAGAGTAGAAATCCAAAGAGAAGATAATAAAATAATTACCGAGTGTTGAAAGAGTCCAGTAGTCGTAGTCGTCGCCGTCCACATGCCATGCAAAGTAAACAAGCAATTCCTTTTGCTTGGCATATATAACCTTATCAAAGATGATATCCTTACCATCATAACCAATCCACGTCGTTCCAACATAGCAATACTGCGTGACATAGGAGTGATCGATCACCTCTACGCCACTCTTTTCTTTTACAAAAACCTGGATTTGTCGATAAGGTATGGGGTCACTTACTTCAGTCGCAGCTCCATTAGCCAGTGATAATATTTCATGGTTTCCAGAACCCAGCTGCGTCCATGAAATGGAAGACCGAGGACTAATTTGCTGGGCGACACGCCTGCAGTACTGATCCAAGCATTGACGACATCCTCCACGCAAATAATTTGAGGAGAGAGATTTGGATTGTACCATGGAGCAGGCGGTACAGTGGAATTGGCTGAGGAAAGAGGGAGAGGGGTCTTCAAGTCATAGGCCACTACGTTGATCCAGTCCAAGGAATTTTTGATAGCTTCAATGGGATAATACTCTGGGGAGTAGTACACGGCTGCGGTTAGAAGCAGCTCAGGCGCGTCTTCCTTCACGGCAGTTCGCCACTCTGTGACGAGTGCGTCGAGGTTGGTCCCATCATTGGTCGTGTTGGGATACTGCCAGTTGAGGCTAATGCCATCGTACTTGAATCTCGTGGCTACATCAATGGAGATTGCTATGAATGCATCACGGGTAGTACGTTGGCTAGCGATTGTGGCAAAAACGGAAGGATCAATGTCTCCACCGATGGATAAGATGGCTTTAATATCAGAGTTGTTTTTCTTCACGGCTTCGGCGAAGGTTTGAAACTGAGTCTCATACCCGGAAGGAAAGATGAGTTCGTAGGTACCAGTGGAAGTGTTGATCCCTACATCAGCAAAGGCAGCAAAAAGATGGGTGAAAAGCTTGGAATCTATGTTCTCCGGCTGCAACTCACCCTTCCAGTACTGGTATCCGGCATTCACACCAGTTACTAATTATTAAAAAAAAAAAAAAATTAAATTTCAAATATTCTTATTTTTTACATCACATCACATCAATCTTTTTTTTTTTTTATTATTATTATTATTCAAATAAAAATATCAATCCGTACAAATTTTTTATTTTTTCATATTAAAGATTTTTATTTGTTTGTTACATCAACCAATTTTTGCGACAATACCAAGCCACTAAACAGTAACAAGCCGATTCCAGATGGGGCCATTGTTTTGGCCTTGTGAGTTTAAAAGACAGCTACGGTTATGTTGCGGAAAATCATGTTTTTAGTTTAATTTTAATCATGCTGTGGCTTTTTCCGTCTTTAATGTCAACAATAATCGTATCTTAAATTGTTGACATATAGCAAAGCTATTATTGAACTGTACTTTCACTACAAGAAAGTTGTTCATTAGGGGCGACTTATTAGGGGCGACTAAAAAGTCGCCCCTAATACTGAACTATTAGGGGCGACTTTGAAAGTCGTCCCTAATAGTTCAGTATTAGCGTCCACCTAATAGCCGACGCTAATAATGGGTCGAAAATTGCACTATTAGCGTCCACTTTATAGTGGACGCTAATAAGTCGACCCTAATACACGCGCGGGAATTATCCGAGGGGCGGGAAAAATTTAAGCGGCAAAAAAAAAACTTTTAGGGTCCATAATAGTCGACCCTAATAATTAACAAATAGCGTCCACTTAAGTGGACGCTATAAGATGGGAAAAAAAAAAAATTCACAAAAAAGTTCAATAGGGTCGACTTTCATCGTCGACCCTAATAGTTAGTTATTAGGGTCGACAAAAGTCGACCCTAAAGAGTAAGTAGTAAATAAAAAAAAAAAAAAAATTAAAATAGATAATTAATAGCATCCACTATCAGTAGACGCTGAAGATACCTCATTAGGGTCGACTTTAATAGTCGACCCTAATGCTTATGTATTAGGGTCGACAAAAGTCGACCCTAAAGAGTCCGTAGTAAAATAAAAAAAAATTAAAAAAATTAAAATACATGACTAATAGCGTCCACTATAAGTGGACGCTGAAGATACATCATTAGGGTCGACTCTAAAAGTCGACCCTAATGCTTATGTATTAGGGTCGACAAAAGTCGACCCTAAAGAGTCCGTAGTAAAATAAAAAAAAATTAAAAAAATTAAAATAGATGACTAATAGCGTCCACTCTAAGTGGACGCTGAAGATACATCATTAGGGTCGACTCTAAAAGTCGACCCTAATGCTTATGTATTAGGGTCGACTTTTGTCGACCCTAAAGAGTCGGTAGTAAATAAAAAATAAAAAATAAAATTAAAATAGATGACTAATACCGTCCACTCCAAGTGGACGCTGAAGATACCTCATTAGTGTCGACTTTAATAGTCGACCCTAATGCTTATGTATTAGGGTCGACAAAAGTCGACCCTAAAGAGTCCGTAGTAAAATAAAAAAAAAATAATCCATCTGTTATTGCGATCGATCGCACACAATGTGCGATCGATCGCAGTAACAGAATGTTGAAATCCAATATTCGATTACTGCGATCGATCGTAACCATGGTGCGACCGATCGCAACAACAGAAAGTTGGAATCAAACTTTCTGTTATTGCGATCGGTCGCACACAAGGTGCGATCGATCGCAGTAACAGAAAGTTTGATTCCAACTTTCTGTTATTGCAATCGACCGCACCCATGCAGAAAAGCTCAAATATATATATATATTTTATTGCTGCCCAATAACATCTACTAAAATTGTGTATATATATATCACTGCATTATTTAAAATTTTGAAATAAAGTGACACAATATGCACCGTCGATTCCATCCTCCTAAAGAAAGATTTTAAATTGTATATATTTGCCATTTGGTTAGTTGTTACATATGGACTAATTTGAAGAGTTAATTCTCATTTCATAATTCATATTAAATTTTACAGATCTAATAGTGTATATATATTATATGATGAATATATTGATACCTTATGGAAAGATTTTACACTGTTAAATATAACAAAATAAAATCTAAACCGTAAAATAATTCATCTCAGTTTTAAGTGAAAATATATTGATACCTTGCAATTCAAAAACCATCTATGATGTGCAAATACGGGGTCATTCCCATAAGAAAACACAAAAGCAAGTCAAAAGAAACAAAACTAAAGACAAATAAAAGATTAACTTAAAACATACTAAACAAAATAAAAAGGGTAAACTATGGGGTGCCTCCCATGAGCGCTAAGTTTAATGTCTTCAGCCAGACGATAGTCCCTGCTTACTGTTGTCTAGAAGATGATGCTCCTGCAGATGGTGGTGGCAACCGGTTGACAATGGACTGCATCAATTCTTCTAAGGCGCCTAGGCGTTTGTCCATTGATTCGTTATTTTTCCGAGCCTCCTTTCTTTGGCCAGCCAACTCTCTCCGAAGGCCCGCTATTTCTTCACTAACTGAGCGGTTTCGTGCTTCACGAAAAATTCTCGGGGCCTCCTCCTCAGCTGCCTCTGAATCAACTATTGGTTCATCTTCGGCCATTGGCTCGGCCTCATACTCGTCCGCAGCAGCTGCTGGTGCTGGAGCTACCTGGGGCATGTGGGAGAGGCTCTTGTTCCATTGGCGAATGCCAAATATGGGAGTAGTAGTGACTGGTTCATCAGCTGCGGTACCCTTGACGCCTTTCTTCCGGAGGATGTAGGAGATTAAGTATGGGAAAGGCAACCCCCATGAATGTGTGGACCCCGCTCCTCCAACGTGCACCCCATTCCAAAATTTGTAAATTTGCCTCCAACTTATGTCGGGAATGGAGTACCAAGCACCTTTATGGAAGGCGTAGAGTGCTTGAAGAAATTGATCCCGCCTCTGACTTTTGTGCCCCAAGGGAAAAGCATTACGGTGTAATACGGAGTCCACAAACCAAAGCCGTTGAGGTAGCTTGGATCAGCTGGCGGCATTATGGTGGGCATCGGAAAATATCCCTTCGCACATGTCGTCAATAATTTCCGCCACGTAAAAGCTGTCCGATTGGTCAGCAAGTTGTGCGGCTTCTGAAGGTTGCTCATCATTGCATTGAAGGGCAGCAGCAATGTCGGCCCGTGTTATGTCAATAGCTTTGCCTTGCACTTTCGAAGAGAGGGCAGCTATGTTCCTGCAGTCATGATATAGGTGGACATAAAACTCGATCACCAATTTTCTGTAAGCAGTGGGGGTGACCGGCTTGAAAAGCTTCTTTAGCCCCCGTCGCTTGAACTCGGCGACCGCCCATTGAGTCCCCTCAAGATTTTCAAAGTCTTCGCGAATGGCGAAAGTGGTCTCAAATAGCAGCTCCCGTTCCTCAAAAGTGGGCGGGGGAGAAGTGGCTCGGGTATCAGACCCTCGGGAGGACGAAGCTCGAGTTCTTGGCATGATGAGCATGATTGGGGACTTTTGTCGAACACCTGGCGTGCACTAGAGATAGGCAAAATTGCAAAACAACACAACTTCGCTCAAAACCCCCTGCAAAAACATCCAAACCCAACCACAACAAAGCAATGTGGGTGGATGAACACCCACAATTGCAGAAATATGAGAAAAAAAAAAAATTTCGTGAAGGTGCTCGTGGTTGGGGTGTTGATGGGAATGGGGAATGGGGTGTAAAGTACTAGAGGTGGTGAAAAGTACCTGGTATGGTTGCCGGAGAAGACAACCGTGTGGTGGTTGTGTGGTAGAAGTGATTGGCAATGGTGGACGAGTGTTGTGCCGGAGGTGCGTGGACCAAGCCTTGGAGAGGTGTACGGCGCAGTGGGGAGAAGGAAATTTTTGTGGGGGTGGGGGGAAAGTGACCTAAAATAGGTCACGTGGTGTGCTGTCCGAGTGCGATCGATCGCACACCTATTGCGATCGATCGCACTCGGCCAAGGATCCGCGTGTTGATTCTGTGATTGCGATCGATCGCACCCAATGTGCGATCGATCGCAATCACAGAATCACCATACATACATACATATATATATATATATTTATATTTTATGCAATTATTATTTTTTTTAATTTTTATTGCATAATGTACAACAACTTCGATTATGATATGATCAAATGTGAGATCAAACTTGAAACAATTGAAATTGAATGTTTGATTAGACATCCAATTGGTCCAACCTAGTGCATTCGTAAGATCGATCGTGATAACATCAAATAATCGAACAAAATTCAAACAAATTAAATGTTCGATCGAACATTTAATTGAACTCTAAGCATTTTCTATTATATTAGTGCATTACTTAAATTGATCGGGATACAATCAATAAAACTTGACATGATTGAAGGTTCAATCAAACATCTGCTAAAATCAATTCCGATCGATACTATTACATATTAGTTCGATTGATCGCGATAGGATCAATTGTTCGATCAAACATCCGATCGATCATAATGAATTAGTTCGATTGATTGTGATATGATTAAATGATCGATCAAACATCCGATCGATCCTAACGAATTAGTTCGATTGATCGCGATAGGATCAATCGTTCGATCAAACATCCGATCGATCATAATGAATTAGTTCGATTGATCGTGATATGATTAAATGATCCATCAAACATCCGATCGATCCTAATAAATTAGTTCGATTGATCGCAATAGGATCAATCGTTCGATCAAACATCCGATCGATCATAATGAATTAGTTTGATTGATCGTAATATGATTAAATGATCGATCAAACATCCGATCGATCCTAATGAATTAGTTCGATTGATCGCGATAGGATCAATCGTTCGATCAAACATCCGATCGATCATAATGAATTAGTTCGATTGATCGTGATATGATTAAATCATCGATCAAACATCCGATCGATCCTAATGAATTAGTTCGATTGATCGCGATAGGATCAATCGTTCGATCAAACATCCGATCGATCATAATGAATTAGTTCGATTGATCGTGATATGATTAAATGATCGATCAAACATCCGATCGATCCTAATGAATTAGTACGATTGATCGCGATAGGATCAATCGTTCGATCAAACATCCGATCGATCATAATGAATTAGTTCGATTGATCGTGATAGAATCAAATGTCCAATCGATCCTACTGAATTAGTTCGATTGACTGTGGTATGATCAATTGATAAATCAAACTGGATACAATTGAAGGTTCAATCGAACATTCAATTGAACTGTTAGCTTTTTATATTATCTTAGTGCCTTAGTTATATTGATCTTATATTCAATTTGGATTTTGTATTATTTTATAATTAATTATAAGATAAATATCAACTTAATGATCTTTATCATAAAAATTTATTAAACGAAAATTTTTAGTTAATATTATAATAATAAAAACATATTATTAAAGACAAATTTAAAATAAATAAATAAAAAAATTAAAAATTAAAAAATTGGAAGTATATTTTTTGTTTGGAAAAAATATAACAAAGCCACCAAAAGTACCAGTTGTTTGCAATATAACCCTCAAATGTTCAAAAGATACTAAAGTAGCCTCTCGAACTACCAAATTGTATAAAAATGCCACTTATTTTTAATATTCCTAGAATACCCCTATTATTTTAACAAATAAATAATAAAATAATTGAAAAAAAAAACTAAACAATTTTTTTAAAAATACAAGAAAACCAATGGGTGAATAAAAAGAAAAAAAGAAAATGTTTTTTGGAATAAATAATAAATAATTAATCACTGTAGTTTACCTAAATTACAAATTGCTTTATATTGTATTAAAGTAAAATTAAAGGTACAAAATTTGACTTCAGGGAATAAACTGTTTATTTTTTTTAAATATCTAAAGAACCGTACATTTGATTTTACTTTGTTAAAAGAATAGGGGTATTATAAAAATATAACAAAATAAGTAGACTTTTTGATACAATTAAAATAGTTTGACAGGCTACTTTAGTCCGTTATGAACATTGAAGGAATATATTACAAACGGCTCATAGTTTGGAGGATTTTTATTTATATTTTTCTCTTTTTTTTTTTTTTTTTGTAAATAAAATACCCCAAATATTTAGCTGCACAAAAAAGTTTACCAATAGCTAGAGGGCGGTAAACTGGCAGGGGTTCTAAAATTTTCGGAACAAAATTTTCACCAACTCCCACACCTCCCGCCAATCGTCTCTCACTCTCACTCTCACTCTGTCTCTCACTCTCACTCTCACTCTGTCTCTCACTCTCACTCTCTCACTCTCACTCTCTCCCTCCCTCTCTCTCTCTCACTCACTCCACGCAAGTTTCTCTCTCTCCGGCAACTATTTCCGGCACACCTCTCTCACTGCCAGCTCTCACTCCGGCGAACTTAACGCTCTCTTGTAGCTCTCTCAGGTATGAGTTTCTCCTAAACCCTTGCAAACCTTAAATGCCTCTCAATCACTCAAATAGTATCCATGAATTGTGATTTGAAGAAATTAAGTATTTAGGTACTTCCTCTTTTCTTCTCTTTCTAGTTTTTCCCTTATCGAACTAATTGGTTTCATTCAAAAACTGCCGTGGACCCCTAAATTTGGCTAAATGAGTGATTAGTGGGAGGAAATATGAGAGAGCTTTTAATGGGAGCCAGGAATTTAAGACTTGTATTTCATTCCAATTCAAAAAAAAACTTTGACATTTGAGTAAGCCAAAATTAAGCCAAAAGGAAAAGTAAGCCAAAATTATCATGACATTTGAGTTAGATAGAGAAGGTCCGGTATGGGGAAGAAGAGAACAGAACATATAACATCTCGAGAGATGTTTTCTGTGTTAATGTTTTATAAGTGTATATAAAATGTATAGGGATTTTTAGGTGGGTGGTTAAATTAGCTATTTGCCCGGTTGCATGGGTTATAGGTAGATTTTTAGCCTTTAACTCTGGGTGAATAGATATCATATCTATTAGGTGCACATGTACAAATAGATAGTGAAATATGGGCTTTTAATGGGAGCCAGGAAATGTTTCTCATGTGTTACTTTAATTTGTTTTTTGCGCTCTCCATTTTTTCTGTTGATTATTTTTGTATGATTCAATAGAATAGCTTATAGTGAGAAAGTTTTTCCAATTCAGTTGATTAAACTGACATCCGATCTTAGAATATTTGATTTTTGCTCTTCCAATTCAGTTGATTAAACGAATAATATAAAATCTGATTTCTCCTGTTTCTTCAAGATTTTACTCTTTCAAGATTTCATTCTAAATTTACTTTCTTAGTTTGCTATTGAGGCAATTCTTTAGATCCATTTACAAATGTTTCTCTTGCTGTATCGAAGACATGGAAAGGAAATATATGATAATTTCCAAGGATTAGGCTTTGGAGTTTGGATCTTAATATAAATGTGGAAGTGTTTGTTTCTCTTTTGTTATTAAATAATGGATTAAAACATCAATTTCTAAAACTTACTCAACTGCTCAACTGATTTTTTTGTCAAATGCTATGGTTGATGCAACCTATCTTATTTTAACTGAGTCTTTACTTATATTTTGTTCGTTTAGAATTGCACGATCCACAAATCACTTCATTTCATCTTATTTTACCTTGTAAAAAAGGCGCTTCATTTTTAACATTCACAATTTTGTGGTATTATTTTTTAATCTTTGCTTTGAATATGTGTGTGAATCATTAACTAGTCTGGATTTACTAGTAAATGATATAGTATGTAAATCTGGTATAGTATGTAAATCTGTGGATGTATTTCCCTAATAATCTGATGACTGAGTTATTACCCACGGCATCTCTGTCGTTGTGGGCCTTGTTGGCACATATTGGAATCTTTAGTGTGAATGAAGAGAACCATACTATGGGAAATTGGGAATGGCCATTTTCTATGATCCTTGGTATAAATACTATAACATAAAGCACCATGAAAGTGAGTGGAATGAATGCCTTGCTATGTATTTAGATCCTAACAACAAACATTGGATTATGAATGAGGTCGTTGATAGAAAGAAAAAAGAACAAGAGAAGTTTGGTAGGATGAGGTATGGTTAGGCCCCTCTTAAGTAATTTTCCAACAGGGAGAGGCTTTGGACATGCCCAAATATGGGCGCCACATTTGACATTCGGTTGCCCACTTGCCCCCCGATGTCTCTATTTCATATTTGCTATTCAAATAGCTAACCAGCGATATGATATTTAGGATTACTCATTTGTGACCAAAAAAAAAATAAGGCAGAGTAGTGTGTATGATTGTAAGGTTCATGATCTATTTGAATAAGTGAGCTTGAATCCTTAAAATATATATATTGTGAAATTATCCAATCCTTCAATCCTTTCAATCAATTAATTTAATCTCATAATGACTTTTGTATGAGAAGGTCCAGGGTCAAATATTTATAAAAAAAAAAAATTGTGAAGATATTATGTAGTTGTCTAGGGTAATTTTGTCAAATGATGTGCATCGTTTTATAGTTGTCCATTTTAAGGTCCTTAATCTCCATCATTTTGGTTGGAGTTTGGATATTTGACATTTTATGCAGAAAAGCACAAAGCTTCAAATCCAAGCATCAAATCTATAGTGATTGTAGCTAGCTATATATATATGGTTCCTTAATATGATAGAAAGCCTTGTATTTTCCTCATCCCTCATCTTGATAATTTAGCAAAGAAAGAGAAAGAAATAAGCGTTGGCCTTGACTCATCTTGAGCTTTCAAACTTCCAAGTGATGAGAGATTGAAAGCATTGTTAAAAGCTGGAAATCCAGATCATCACAAGTTGGAAATACAGGCTACAATGAAGTTTTTTCCTTTTGTTTTTTATGGCATTGAACGCCTATCTGCGATCGATCGCATCAGGCCTGCGATCGATCGCAGAGTACTCTGATTCTCAGTTTGAGCTTCTGATCCTGCGATCGATCCTGCGATCGATCGCAGTTTGCTCTGATTCTCACATTGAGCTTCTGATCCTGCGATCGATCGCAGTTTGCTCTGATTCTCACCTTGAGCTTCTGGTACTATGATCGATCCTGAGATCGATCGCACGTGCCCTGCGCTCGATCCCCTAAGGACAAGCTTTAACATATATAAACACATATAATTTTGTGGTTCCATTAAACCTATCTCCTTCTCTTGTGGTTGTATTAAACCTTGCTTCTTCTCTTATTACTTTTAGATTAGTATTAAGTCTTATTCTTATATTAAGATTATGTTATTACTTTTCTACTTCACATCTACTTCTGTTATCAAAGTTGGTATGGATTATGATTGTATTGTCTTTCCTATTTAAGTTCAATAAGGAAGCAGCACAGTAAAATTGAAACAAGACAACATTCTATAATAAATATCAAACCTAACAACAATACTAAAAAAATGTAAAACTGTTATTGAGCTAACCTAGTAAATAAATTACAAATAGAAATTTGTTCTAAACTAGTAACCCACTTCTAGAATATTTTGTTAGGTAACATCGCATTGAGCTAGCATCATTTCGTGTATATTTGTTCTAAACTAGTAACCCACTTCTAGAATTCTCTCATTACCCATGCTCCTTTTAAACTTTCCCTCCCTTAATATTTGAGAACAGACCTCCCATTTAATTCTATTAATTCAATTCTTAAGAATCTGATCTTCTAATTCCCTTGTGTGCGTACATGTACGTAAGGAATAACCTTTAATAGGGACATCAATATGGATAGGAGTTGGATGCGGGAAAGTACTCGATGTTCAGAGCGATTTCAAAAAGGTGTGGAAGAATTCATGGGAATGGCAGTTAAATGAGTTGATTCGCATGATATGACAAAGTGTCCATGCCGTGATTGTGCAAATCGATATTATTCTCATATTAGCGAGGTGAAGGGTCACTTGTATATGAATGGATTTACTCCGACGTACACTAGATGGATATTTCACGGGGAAGAAGATCATTTTAGGGAAAACACTTCTACAAACATGCACACACATACAAGTGAAATAATGGAGGAGGTTGATGCAGTTGAAGAATTGTTAGACGATGTATGTATGAGGACATTTGTTGATGCTAACATCGGAGAATCCTCTACTTCACAGGGCCCCACGGCTGATAATTACGAACAAACAAGCTCCTTCTACCAATTTTGGGAAGATGGTTTACGAGAACTTTATCCAGGCTGCAAGAAATTTACACAAATTTCTTTTATACTGAAGATGCTTCATATAAAGGCGTTTGATATGATGATTGACTTGATAAAGACAGCCCTCCCAGATGGAGAGACATTGCCACGCTCGTATAGAGAAGCAATACAGTTTAGGCGACACTTGGGATTCGGTTACGATAAGATACACGCATGCAAGAATGGTTGTGTGCTTTTTTGGCAAGAACATGCAGACAAAGTGGTATGCCCAAAGTGCAACAATTCAAGATGGATTGATGGCAAAGGCAGAAAAAGTAATATTCCTCAAAAGGTCTTACGGTATTTTCCAATAAAATCGAGGTTACAACGGTTGTTTATGACAAAAGAAATGGCCAAGGAAATGCGGTGGCACAAAGAAGGTCGAGAAGATGATGGCAATACTCTCAGACACCCCGCTGATTCTATTGTATGGAAAGAGTTTGATAAAAGACATGAGTGGTTTGCAAGTGATTCCCGCAACGTGCAGCTTGGCTTAGCAAGTGATGGTTTCAACCCATATGGTAATATGAGTACAACATATAGCATATGGGCAGTAATGTTAACGGTGTACAATCTCCCTCCGTGGATGTGTATGAAGAGTCCAAATTTGATGTTGCCCCTTATTATCCCAGGGCCTTCAGATCCTAGAAAGAATATTGATGTATATTTGCGGCCATTGGTTGATGACTTGAAAGATTTATGGAATGAAGGCATACGCGTGTACGATGCATCAAAGAAAGAGACATTTCAATTGCATGTGACATTACTATGAACTATAAATGATTTTTCCGCATACGGAAAATTATCTGGGTGGTCTACAATTGGAAAACTTGCATGTCCAGTATGTAATAAGGATACATCGTTCAGGTATTTGAAGTATGGGCATAAGGTGTGCTTCATGTGTCATCGTCGGTGGCTTCCTCAAGAGCATCCATGGCGCAAAAAAGGAGATTTGTTCGATGGTACAGAGGAGCATAGATTGCAACCTGAAGAATTGTCTGGAAGTCAATTGTTGAAACAGCTAAGAGATGCTGAGGGTTTGCAATTTGGAAAAACAAGCGGGAGAAAGAGAAAGTACACAGATGTTGTGTTGAATTGGAACAAGAGAAGTATTTTCTTTGAGTTACCTTACTGGTCAAGCTTGAAACTACGTCATAATTTAGATGTAATGCATATTGAGAAGAACATATGTGAAAGTATCTTAGGTACGTTGATGAATATCGATGGGAAGACCAAAGACACAGTCAAGGCACGAAGAGATTTACAGTTGATGGGTATACGTAAAGAATTGCATGTGCAGCCAAATGGTGAAACTTATAGGATGCCACTTGCGAAGTACACCTTGACAAGAGATGAGAAGAAGAGTTTATGTGAGTGGTTGAAAGGTGTTAAATTTCCTGATGGGTGTGTATCTAACATTGGTCGATGTGTGAACAAGCTTCCTGGTAAAATTTCGGGTATGAAAAGCCACGATTGTCATGTCTTCTTACAGTGCTTGCTTCTTGTTGCAATTCGAAATTTCTCTACGTCGGAAATACGAACAACATTGACCGAGTTCAGTACATTTTTTACGCAGTTATGTGCACGGACGTTGAAAGTTGATATCTTAAAACAAATGAAAGTCGACATTGTAATAATTTTATGCAAAATGGAAAAAATATTTCCGCCAGCTTTTTTTGATGTTATGATCCATCTAGCACTTCATTTACCTCGGGAGGCCGGGCTTGCTGGTCCCGTACAAAACCGTTGGATGTATCCGTTCGAAAGAGAACTTGGAAGATATAAGAAGTGGACGCGTAACAAAGCGCGTCCAGAGGGGTCTATTGTCGAGTGTTACTTAGCTGAGGAGAGCTTGACCTTCTGTTCCAGGTATCTTCGGGGGATTGAGACAAGATGGAACCTTCAATGGAGAAATGTTGACGTTGATGTTGTAGAAATGAGCCAGCGCTTGGATGTGTTCTCCCAACGAGTTCGGCCGTTAGGAGCAGCTAAATTAGTAACACTGGATGCTAATGATTTTGGTAGGGCACGATGGTATGTTCTTACCAACTGTAACGAAACGGCCTCATATTTGGAGTAAGTTTAGTAATGGTCTTTGTGTTTTACCTGTTACGACATGTTATAATTTTAGCGTTGATGATCATTTACCAATACGTTTATTTTTCATGCAGTGAACATTATAATATGATCAAAAGAGAAGGCGGCCGTGACATTGATAAAAAGCATGAGGCTAACTTTGAACGTTGGTTCCATAAACGTTTATACAATAATGGGCGTATTGCAGACAATGGCTCAAAACAATTATATGATCTTGCATGCGGGCCTGATCGTCATGTTAGATCATATAGAGGTTGCATCGTGAATGGAGTTAGGTACCACACGAAAGAATGTGCAAAAACTCGTACTACCCAGAACAGTGGTGTTTCTGTTTCAGGTGAGGACGAAACCTCAATAACAGAGTATTATGATGAGTTAAAAAATATTCTAGAGTTACGTTACCCTGGCCAAAATCTCGTGTACTTGTTTGAGTGCGATAGGTGGGACATTGGGAGTGCAACAGGAGTACGAATGGACCAAGGCTTCACGATTGTGAATACTTCTCGTAAATGGTGTGAATCCGACCCGTTCATCTTAACATGTCAAGCTTCACAAGTGTTTTACTTGGATGATCCCAAATTGGGTGGTAATTGGAAAGTGGTGCATAAGTGGATCAATAGAGACATCTATGATATTCCAATAGTACAAAAGGGAGATAATACAGAAGATGACCAAAGACTCAGTGATGACGTATACCAAGAAGGTGAATGTGTTGGGGGTAATATGGTCTTTGTTGATGAAGCAAATGTTGAAGCCTCCACTCAATTACGTAGAGATGATGCGACAATAGCAATTGATGAATTATATATTCAACTTGATGCAAGCATGTTTGCCAACGATAACTTGCCGGACGAGGACCATTATACAAACTTGGATGAGGAAGAGGAGTTATGTAGCGACAACGATATAGACTCTGAACACGAAGAGGACTCTGAACACGAAGAGGACTCTGAACACGAACAATCATCTTCAAGTAACAGTGCTACAGATTCTGAATATGAATCTGATGATGAAATGTGTTGAACACATAAGCTCAAATTTGGTGTAAGTACAAAGTGTATTAGCATATTTAATGAAATTGATGCTCTCTCTCTCTGTCTCTGTCTCTCTCTCTCTCTCTCTATATATATATATATATATATATATATATATATATATTGTGGTGTTTTTTTTTTTTTTTTTTACTAGCATGATTATTGTATGTTTGTCAAAAATATTGAACATGCTATATGGTTATAAATTGACTAATATAATTTTGTGGTTTTTGACTTGTTAACAGATTGATCATAACAATGACAACAACAGGACGCAAACGTGTTCCAGCAGCACGAGGCCGAGGCCGAGGCCAAGGTCAAGGTCGGGGCCTTATTGACGAGCATGAGAGTCCGACTCTCAATTCTGGGTTTGGTGATACAGATATGCAAGTGTCGCCCTCGCCCCCCTCCTCCTCGAGTAAGCGGATGGGCATCCTTCGCACGAGTCTAATAATCCTATTCACTCAGTGGCAGGATTGGATTCACAGGGAGCCGCCCCTACTGCATCTTGTAAGTATGACAGATTGGGGCATGATAAGCGTCGAATGTTGCACATTCAAGCCCCTTAATTTACATATGTTAATTCCTTAGCATTGTTATTTGTTTGATTTTGTTTTATTTTTGTGTTTTCAGGTTATAAATCAAGATGCAATTAATTCCATTGATTTTGGGCTTAAAAGCACACTTTTAGAAGACCTAGAAGATATGGTTAAACTTAACCAATCATGGTTAAGTTTAAATCAAATAAAGAAAATGATTAATTCGGAATTTCTCAAATTGGAGTCAAAATCGGATTGGATTCAAATTTGGATTCTGCATATGTTTCGGTATTTTAGCCATAACTTTCAGCTAAAATATCCGATTGAGGTGATTCAAGCGGCACTGGAAAGCTGACTCAAATTTCTACAAATCATTGTGAAATAGCATTTTCCTAATTCGGAGCGCCGCATTGCCAAAATTGCCCCGCAAGATAGGAACGTAATTCTGGGCGAATCCTATTCCGATTTGAACTTAGGTTTTCTTTATCGTAATTAGACTTGGACTTAAATCTCCGAAATTTCTAGGTTTCCTAGGGCTTCTAGGACTGGCTTGCTCCCTATAAATAGACCCTTAACCTTCAAGAGAAGGTGTGCTTAGTTTTAGATACAAAAATCTTCTTGAAGGCTTGACAAGTTGAAGAGGAGATAATCCATGGCAGGAGGCCATCCTAGCACCCCGATGAGCGGCTAATTCTGTAATAGGGTGTTGATGTAGCCCTATCCAAGCACAATGGTTTGATTGTATTTACTTTCTAGATTTTCAATTTATGCATGTTGATTGTATAACTCTGAGGATTGCTACAATTGATTTATGTTCTTAATTATTAAATGCAATTGTTCTTAAATTCCAATATCAATATTTGTGAAATTCTTCTCTTTTCTTAGAAAGTATTTTACTTTTATTGAAATCAAATCATTCTTGTTTTCTGTGATTATGAGGATGATGGTTATACAATGGGTTTAATTGACATATGATCAATAGGATTTGATAGGCCATGCCTAGGGAAGACGGATTGTACTACACCCTAGTTTAGTGTAATTTAGGTAGACAGTCCGTGCCAACCGAAGATGGGTTACACTTATTCATTGATTGTATGTATCCTGTTAAAGAATTTGATAATTTATACCTAGGGAAGACGGGTCGTACCGCATCTTAGTGGTTAGGTGGACGATCCGTGCCAACCGAAGATAGATTATGCTTATTCTTTAATAAGGTAGTTTCTTGTTTATTTATAACATGCATAGAATGAATTTATGGGATTAATTATGATTAACCATTGTTGTGCGGATAGAGGTGAAGTCAATACCCTACTCTCTCTCTCTTATTTTAAATCTCTTTTATTTTCATGCACTTTAGTTTTTAAGCAAATCAAATCAAAACCCCTTTTAATTAAGTTAACTTTGATCTTTTAATTTTGATAATTAAACCCTTGCAGTCCTTGAGGTTCGACACCCTCTCTATAGCCGTATCCTACAAAGATTCGTCCTATTGCGAGTGGTTATTTTTATAATTGATATTTTTGATCACAAAAATACCACATCAATTTTTGGCGCCGTTGCCGTGGACTGCTTAACGGTTTTATTGTCACAATTTAAGGATTGATTTTAGCTTAATAATTCATTTTTCTGCTAATTTTAATTATGTTTGTGTTTTGTTTTTGTTTTATTTTAGAATTTGCAAACAGGTCCGTAGCTGCCTTCACTGTGACTGCGATCGAGCGCAGGTCGCGTGCGATCGAGCGCATGTACGCACTCCACCTTTTGCGCTCGATCCCTCCACTCCTGTGCTCACACCTATCTGCGGCAGTAGGCTCGAGCGTACTCTGCCATGCGATCGAGCGCATTAGCAGTAGTCGGCTTCCAAATTTCCAGGGCACCTAAAGGCCGTTTGTGAGTTTTTATTTTTATTTTTCTGTTGTTATTTTATGTTAATTATATTAGTTTAGTTCATGTGGGGAGGCATTCCAACACCCCATGGACCATGTTCATATTGCTATAGTCCTTATCATCATATTAGAAATTGTCCTACAGCGGGACAATTTTCTAATTATTCTTATGAGCATATGAACAGACCGTTCTCTAGACCGGGGAATGGCCATTATTCTGATTCCTATAGCCCGGCGTGGAGCAACCAGTCTAATCTATCGTGGCAAACTCAAGCTCCTGGGAATTATGCTCCACAACGTCATGAACTGTACCATCAGGCATATCCTCAATTCAATGGTCAATCCTATTCTCCTCCATATCAAGCAAGTCCACAACAGATATACCAAACCGAACCACCTCCTCCGATGGGTTCTGACTTTCAAGAATATCAAGAAGAGCCATCTCCCATCTACTGGCCTTCACAACAACAATACCAGGCCGCACCACCTCCCTCAGATTCTAATTTTGAGGCTCGGATACTAAAAATGTTAAGTGAGCTAACGGGTGAGATAAAGTAGACGGTGAAATCTCAACAGGAACTTTATACTCCTCAATTCTTCGCCGAGATAGACGCCAGGATGGAAGCTCATGTTGAACAAATCATCAACCACCTCAATAGGATGGAAGAAGAAGAGCTTCAAAGTCACCCGGTGGCCATTCTGATGAAAACTACATGGAGGAAGAGAGTACTTTGTGTCATGAGCAAGCTATCACCACATTGAGGAGTGGAGAGGTGGTCGGAAACCACGTGGAAGAAAGGAAGGAGGAGCCAAAGGAGGAGCAAATTGAGGTCCCACAGGATCTACATCGGGAAAAAAGCAAGGAAGCGAGCACTGAGGCTTCTTCACCATCACCTCCTATTCCTGAGATGCCATATGAGCCTCGAGCCCCTATTCAAGGTAATCTGAAATCTTCATTTTTAGGGACAGATGACACTATCCCGGTCATTATTTCTTATGACTTACCAAGAGGCCAGGTGGGTAGTCTGTTAGGGCAGTTAGACGAGGAAAAAGAGACCATCGAGGTAGAAAAACTCCCCAAGTATTCTCCCCATTTTATTCCAATTCATGATCCCTTTTCGGATGAGAAATTGTTTGGAAATACTCAGAAGGATCTACCTCGATATGCTGACATATGGAATTACCTATTTGTGGGTAAAATTTATTCTCTTTGGTCTAAGAGAAGAAAAGATTGGTGCTTCAAGTTTAAACTTAAGGGTCAGAGAACACTGCGTACATCAAGGATATGGATTCCGTTGACTTGGCAGATTCCATATATTTTGACTAGATGAGTCAGTTTCATAGGATCGAGTGCAGGCCCTGTGTACTTGAACCTCACTTCACCAGGGTACATGATCTCCATCCAGGTTTATTTTATCCATTGTTGCTTCATTATTTGATTATATTTTTACAACAATGTGTGCACTTGATTGGTATTTGGTTGGAGTATCACTTTGTTTTTCAGGGACAAGTGTGCTTCAATTCAAGTTTGGGGGTGTGCAATAAGCCATGCTATTTCAAACAGTTCGTCCATCTCTCGGGTAAATTCTTTCCATATTATACGCACATTGGGGACAATGTGTAATTTAAGTTTGGGGGTATGGGGGGCACTTTACACACACTTTGTCCCAGTTTTATTTTATTTTTATTTGTGACAAATAAAAAGAAAATGAATATATGCATGTTCATGTTTGTCTTAAAATTTTGGTTGATCATAAAAATTGTGATTTGATTTCATTGGCGAGCTTAAAATTTTGAACACATGATCTGATAATTGAATTTTTTTTTAGTTTGGTTACTTGCTTAGGACAGTTGAAAATCCACATGTTTAATCTAATCTTACACAAGCACATTAGCACATAATTTGTGTGGTATGACATGAAGTCTGATGTGTGTGTTTCTATATCTTGGGTGAAACTGGAAGATTTATTAGATGGATACTTTGGCATATACATATGTGATAAAAAAAAAATTAAAAAAAAAAAAGAAAAAGAAATCATTGATAAGCTTTTCACTAAGTAACTGGGCCTCTTGTCTCAAAGCATTGAGTATTCACGTCAAAAGGTGAAAAATTTTGATTTGATTGATGTGATGGTTAGTTTGGTTTCGTAGCCTTTTTGACTCGAGTTAGTAAGTCCTAGGGGTGTCTCTACACCTAATGCCCTAAAACCATCTGGTTTGGGAGTCATTGACCTAACACTCGTTACATGGGTCAATTAGAAAGCTTAAGGGAATCGAACATTGTACAACCTGACGAAAAAGGAAAAAGAAAAAAAAAAAAAATGCCATTGTTGTTCTTCCTAATAGGGATTTCAGTGAACTTTGAGATATAGAGACATTGCACATTGGAAATACTTGGAAGCTTCATATTTATGTGCTAGTTCACCTTACATTGTTTTGAACTTGTGATACCTTAGCATGTCTTTTGTAAGTAATTAAATTCTAAAATTCCAATTCATTGTGAAGATGGAGTTTATCTTTTTAAGCTTGCTAATGAATGAAAAATCATGGTTTTGAGTGATACCTTAAGTTTTGGATAATATGAACACTTGCATGATGTTTGTGGGTATCATTCCTAGAAAACCCTCACGAGACTTCACTCGTCCTCTAGGGAATGCCTAGGGGTTTAAAAGACTTGTTGCATATGCTAAATGCAATTGTACATCCCACGAAAGATGGACTTATCTTTTTGTTTTTCAGTTTATTTTCTGTTTTGTATTGCTAAGGGACTAGCAATATGTAAGTTTGGAGGTGTGATAAGCGTCGAATGTTGCACATTCAAGCCCCTTAATTTACATATGTTAATTCCTTAGCATTGTTATTTGTTTGATTTTGTTTTGTTTTTGTGTTTTCAGGTTATAAATCAAGATGTAATTAATTCAATTGATTTTGGGCTTAAAAGCACACTCTGAGAAGACCTAGAAGATATGGTTAAACTTAACCAATCATGGTTAAGTTTAAATCAAATAAAGAAAATGATTAATTCGGAATTTCTCAAATTGGAGTCAAAATCGGATTGGATTCAATTTTGGATTCTGCATATGTCTCGGTATTTTGGCCATAACTTTCAGCTCAAATATCCGATTGAGGTGATTCAAGCGGCACTGGAAAGCTAACTCAAATTTCTACAAATCATTGTGAAATAGCATTTTCCTAATTCGGAGCGCCGCATTGCCAAAATTGCCCCGCAAGATAGGAACGCAATTCTGGGCGAATCCTATTCCGATTTGGACTTAGGTTTTCTTTATCCTAATTGGACTTGGACTTAAATCTCCGAAATTTCTAGGTTTCCTAGGGCTTCTAGGACTGGCTTGCTCCCTATAAATAGACCCTTAACCTTCAAGAGAAGGTGTGCTTAGTTTTAGATACAAAAATCTTCTTGGAGGCTTGACAAGTTGAAGAGGAGATAATCCATGGCAGGAGGCCATCCTAGCACCCCGATGAGCGGCTAATTCTGTAATAGGGTGTTGATGTAGCCCTATCCAAGCACAATGGTTTGATTGTATTTATTTCTAGATTTTCAATTTATGCATGTTGATTGTATAACCCTGAGGATTGCTACAATTGATTTATGTTCTTAATTATTAAATGCAATTGTTCTTAAATTTCAATATCAATATTTGTGAAATTCTTCTCTTGTCTTAGAAAGTATTTTACTTTTATTGAAATCAAATCATTCTTGTTTTCTGTGATTATGAGGATGATGGTTATACAATGGGTTTAATTGACATATGATCAATAGGATTTGATAGGCCATGCCTAGGGAAGACGGATTGTACTACACCCTAGTTTAGTGTAATTTAGGTAGACAGTCCGTGCCAACCGAAGATGGGTTACACTTATTCATTGATTGTATGTATCCTGTTATAGAATTTGATAATTTATACCTAGGGAAGACGGGTCGTACCGCGTCTTAGTGGTTAGGTGGACGATCCGTGCCAACCGAAGATAGATTATGCTTATTCTTTAATAAGGTAGTTTCTTGTTTATTTATAACATGCATAGAATGAATTTATGGGATTAATTATGATTAACCATTGTTGTGCGGATAGAGGTGAAGACAATACCCTACTCTCTCTCTCTTATTTTAAATCTCTTTTATTTTCATGCACTTTAGTTTTTAAGCAAATCAAATCAAAACCCTTTTAATTAAGTTAACTTTGATCTTTTAATTTTGATAATTAAACCCTTGCAGTCCTTGAGGTTCGACACCCTCTCTATAGCCGTATCCTACAAAGATTCGTCCTATTGCGAGTGGTTATTTTTATAATTGATATTTTTTATCACAAAAATACCACATCAGGGCAGCAGCTTGGTTGGAGAAGAAGGAGCAACGCTCACGTGCTGGAAACGTAGGGGTGTGTCCACGGTATGCTGGTTGGCCTCTAGAGTACGACTTCTGCGTGGTATGCTCGAGCAGGTAGAAAAATTGGCAGAAGCCATGTGCATCTCAGCCATGGATAGGTTGTGTTGAATTCGCATCTCATGAGCCAATAGATTGCCATATATTTCATCAATAGTGAGAGGATCTACCCGTGTGGTAACAGAAGTTACAAAAGGATCGTAATCAGATCCGAGCTCAGCAAGAAGGAATGATACGCTCTCAAAATCGTTCAATGGTTGTCCGGCAGCAGCTAGAGTATCACTGAGGTTTTTGATCTTCTAGAAATACTCAATAATAGAAGAGTTACCTTTCTTAGATGTAGCAAGTTGATAATGGATATGCATGATTCAACCACGGGACTGCGAAGCGAACATGGAGATCAAGGCATTCCAAAGTGCACGGGCAGTAGCACATCCTACGGCATGCACCACGCAGGGTTCGGTGAGGGTCGAGATCAACACACTTACGATCATCTGATCCTTCTGGACCCACTGCATGAAATCAGGATTGACCATGGTGGCTGGCGCATCTGCTTGTGGTGCTGGTATTAGGGATCGTTTGTTGCGGTGGTGGATTGGTCCCACTGCATGAAATCGGGATTGACCATGGTGGTTGGCGCATCTATTGCGGTGCTGGTAATGGGGATCATTTGCTAGAATATTTCTACGTAAGAATGCTTTGAATTACTTACCACTCTTGGTGGTTTGTATTGATATTTATAATAATGCAAATAACCTAGTTACAATCAAACTAAGATACAAATAGATAAGAGATAATTACTAAAAGAGAAGAAATAAGAGATTAGTGTAGAGAATGAATTCTAATTATAGATAATAACTTATTGGGTTTATCTACAGTTTGTTATTATCTTGAGTGTGAGAGTCCCATACAATTTCAAACTATTATGTGTTCTAACAACCATCGATTACTAAAAGTATGTTTGACATTGTATTTGGGAAATAGAGTTTTTTAGCAAAAGCCTTATTTTGGCCATTTTTAGAGTAAAAAAGTCAAATAAGTACTTTTATAATTTTTTACCAAACATGCTAACTTTTGTTTTGCACAACTTTTTAGGTATTAAAAGTACTTTTTAAACTCTCGAATGCAATCCCAAACAAACTCTAAGCATAGACCTAGATTCACAATGAATTTTTCCTTGTTTTGGCGTTGACATGCATGATTCTTCCCTTCAACCAACTATAAATATATGCATTCCTACTAAAACCTTCGATCAAGCTTAATAGTCTCTTTTCCACTTGTAGCTCTTGAGCATTGATGGGGAATATATATATCCTATTTTATATAATAGGCCACCATGAGGAAGGTATTAGAATCCAACCCAATCAAATTTCAATTCAAAGTTATCGTATTAAGTATTAGGCATCAGGGCAAATCAATCCTCTTGTACATGGTCCACTACTCCACCCATAAATGACAACAAAGAATGGAGCAAAAAATTGTACGGTTCATTGAGCAATCCGAGCAACAAAGATAAGAAGTGATTGAGATGTCGTCGGTGATCAATATGAAGTTTGATTGTCTCTCTGAGAACGTTCATCACAACCAAAATTAGCGAAAGTGGCTTCAACTCACCATCACTGCGGCGTGCTAGGGCACTTTTTGGATTTGTTGATTTGGGCTCGGGTTCTTGTTAGGATGGACACTCACACCCAATACTTGCGTCAGCCCCTCATATCAATAGCTATGGGGGCACCAAGGCTTGCAGTTAGATGGATGGATGCTCGAGCACTCACAATGAGAGGTGAGGAGGTATCAGCAAGCAATTCAAAAGAACAATATATATAGCCAAGATATATGGCATAACAAGTGAGAATTTCGATAGATAATTCTAGATCTTGAGTCTATCAAAGATCTAAGAATTCTTTTCAAAATGATACAGTCTATCTAAGGTTTGAATGAAAATATGAAAAAAGCTCAACTCTGAGGCTTCTTATTAAACAAAACTAAAAAAATAAAAATCAAAAATCAAAAGCTCTATTCTTGAGGCTATAAATCATGTATTTATAGGCCCCCAACCCTAAACCTAAAAGCAAAACGAAATAGAGACGGAATTGAAATTCTATGAGGCCCGTCCGGATGGGACATACCCCTGTCTGGACGGGCACTAAAAAGGTGTGTAAATTAAACATAAGTATGTCCGGACAGGGCCACAAGCTTTCCCGAGACTTCATTGTCGATGGCATGTTCGGATAGGCTGGATCCCTGTCCTGACACAGATTCTAGAGACTTCCATTTAGGCCCCATGTCCCATCCCTCTTTATGAAATCCCTAGATGATTGTAAAAGAATAAATTCTATCATTTCTCATTCTCAACCCCCTAAGATTAACCTTGTCCTCAAAGTTAAAAATCAGGAAACTGGCTTTTGAGTGAATGAGCAACTTCTCATGTAGCATCTTCTTTTGGCAGGGGCCTATATCCATTGAACAAAAATTGATTGTGTTATTTTCCCTTTACACAAATGGTTCATTAGTTTTGTATCCCTCATTAGTTTCATATCCCACAAAGTATCAATTG